>NC_142433.1:1930000-2202500 GCF_059516105.1 Syngnathus floridae
CAGCCTCGGGTTCGGATACGGCATTGCTCAAATTGGCAAATCTTAGCAAGCTACAGAAGACTTTCTGCATCACATGAATATTTTTTAGCATGTGGTTTGGAAGTTTAATTATGCAAATGAATTTGCTTGCTTTGTACATTTTAGAGACACGCACATTGGCGAGATAACAGCAGTACTTATTTCTTAGGTTGTTTTGGGCAAACCAACGAAAGGTGCATCGCATTGACCCAGCATCAGACAGGTTGAGGCAAATATGCTGCTACTCGGTGGCAGCACTTGGAATTCATCTAGCCTTTCTGATATGGTCAATTTCATAAGGATGCCGGTATGAATAAGAACACTCGGGCCTTTACTTCACTCTGAACTGGGTGGTACCACCCAGTACATGTACCGAGGCTGGCCGTGTAGTTACGCAACTGCTTTGAATTGAAAGCTAAGGTCCTGGAAGTTACACACTGTGTTTATAAATTCAATTGACTATAGCAGCAACCTGGACTGGACCGCAACAGCTTTTTTGTAGTCAGACAGCCAATGAAGACATCAAGCCCTGTAACAAAACATGCAATAAGTTTCACATTCAAGAGATGCACCATCGATTGAGGCACATCGCGAATGATGACTGACACCAAAGTTGACTTTATTTACAAGACCACCAACAGGAAGCAAACACACCACTGTTGATTTTATTCACAAGAATGCCCACATGATGCATGACGACTCAAAACAAACCAAAAAATGGCTCTGACTAGATTCAAATAACAGCTTTTACTCTTACAGAAAAATGTACCAACATTCTGCAAGATTCTGAGTTCAGTGGCCATTTTAAAGCAGGGTTGCCAAAGATGACTTACTGATCGCAACAGACACCGTTTGTACACTTGTTGTTTGCATCTATGGGTGTCTGGCTACTTGGCTTTTGTCAACAATTTAGAATGCATCCAGCTTTTCTTTGTGTAGTTAAAAAAAAATAAAAGAAAAAGCCTGACACCGCATGTTTAACAAGTCAATTTCGTTCAAGATTAACTTTACAATTGCCTTATCATTGAGAATGTCTCAAATGATTCAAATTTTTATGCTGTCATTTAACTAACTATGCGCGATACACTGCACATGGCAATGTTTAAAATGGACCACTTGAATTCAGTTCAGTTTAATTCAGGTTCAGAGGTACACACAATTACAGTACAAACAGTTCACTTCATGTATTATAAAACAACAACAAACCAACAATATTGCAAAATGACGCAGCGCTGAGAAAGAAAGAGGCATCATGCAGACAGCCAGTGTGCACACCCAGTGAAAAAGTGGAGGGAGGGAGGGAACGAAAGAAAGCACAAAAGGAAAAACAACGTTATACTCTCCTTAAATACTGGCTGGGCGCTTCGCCCTCGCCTCACCCGCACCCGACCGTCTCGTGTCGGCCGATGGTTGGGTTCCCCTCCCGGCCGGTATTTGACGTTTGGACTCATCCTCGCGCTCCGGTCCGGTCCCTCTCTGCAGGCACTTGTCCCATCCGCTGCCCCGGCAATCCTGAAAGGCAGACATAGTGGTGGTTTTGGCAAGGGGAAAGTTCCATTATACCCTGGTATTCCACAAAGGGCAAGGTATAGCCACGCTCCACCCTGAGTGCACCAGGCCATGCAGGTACTGCTGGGCGCATTGGAGAAAGAGAGCGAGAGAGAGAGAAGGGAGGGAGGGGGTGTCTGCTTTGCCGATTCGTATCTAGAGGGTCACAGCAACCCAAATGCTCGTGCGTGCTACTAGTTACCCTATTCAAACAGACAGGGGTAGGGAAAGCACAAAAGAAAAACCAAAGTCATACTCCCCGAAACGCTGGCTGCATCTGCACCCATCAGTCTCGTGTGGGCCGCTCGTCATGGGCCAAGGTCCGGGTCTGCTCCGGGCGGTGTTGGACTCGTCTTCCGCCTCGCACAAGTGCAAAAAGACAAACGGCACTCAGTTGCATGCGGTTCACTTCTGTCAACGTACTCATTACCTGCCCTCTCCCTGGTCTTGTGGGTGCAGCCCAGTCCCTCTGGGTGCAGGCTGGCGCTCGTCCCATCCGCCGCCCCGGCAACCCTGAACGGCAGAAAAATAAGGAAATCAAATTAAAACCAACAAGTGTGTACACTACGCTTGCAGATTGGATTGCCATGTCACCGCCTCTGGCCAGCCTTGGCCAGTCATGCATCAGGCTCCTCTTCAACACTTGGCGACTGCTTTCTTTGGGTGAGTCCTTTCTTTGCACCCCGCTCACCAATCACGGGTCTGGTGGCCTCCGTCCACCGGCTCTTCGTTTCATACATGGTCTCTTCCACCTTGCAAGACAAGCACAAAAGTCTCGCTTGCGCTTGCCGTCGCTTGCGCTTGCCGTCGCTTGCGCTTGCCGTCGCTTGCGCTTGCCGTCGCTTGCGCTTGCCGTCGCTTGCGCTTGCCGTCGCTTGCGCTTGCCGTCGCTTGCGCTTGCCGTCGCTGCGCGGTCGCTTGCCGTCGCTGCGCGGTCGCTTGCCGTCGCTGCGCGGTCGCTTGCGCTTGCCGTCGCTGCGCGGTCGCTTGCGCTTGCCGTCGCTGCGCGGTCGCTTGCGCTTGGCACTCAATGAGGGCTGCACAACATTTTGGAAAATCAATAAGGCAGTATTGGGCCAGACCACTGCATTGAGGAAAGTTGTGCAAATTTGATCGCAATCAGATCAGTTAGATTAGTTAACTTGAACTTATATCAATGACTTATCGTCTTAACTCATTACAAATAGTTAGGCAAGAAAACATGTTTCATTTGCCACATGAAAAAAAAAATCTTTGCTTTCTTAAAGTGCATGTCAATAACCTAGACCACCATATGGCAGTTTTCCAATACACGTGCAGCCCTACACACGTCACCATTGGTGTCCTAATGGCAGCCTCGGGGCAACTTGATCAACACTACGAATGAACACAACACTGCTTTGTAGCACAAAATATCAATGGCAACATTTCGTGATTGATTTCATGAATTTGTGTCAAAGAATTCTGAATTTGTTTCAGTATGCAGCCCTCAAGCAGACATTGGGACACCGCTGGTGTAATTTATATATAAAAAAAAAATCCCTTTCACACGTTGACGCTGCGCAGGTCGACGCCTCCAGGGAAGCGGGTCCCCCTCAGAACTCGGCAACTTCAGATCAATGCCACAGCAGTCAGTCCACCTCTGATCAGATTGTGTCACGTCCCGGTCGCCATCTGCAGAAACAAACAAATGTTAGAAACTCAAGGAGCACCCCAAGTTGTCGGTCACTTGCTTACTTGATCACAGCGACTCGCTGCTTTTGGAGACCGTCGCCGGGTCGGATCGGGCCGTGTGCCCCCATTTTTGCGTCCCGCCTGCAAATGGCAGAACATGAGCTCGCATCATTAGGTCTTCCTCGTGGACCGGCTCGCCCAAACACCGACCCCTACACCTAGAGAACAAAGGACACACAGCTTAGATCAAGCACGACAGTGGTAGGTTAGAAAAAGAGACAATGTGACTGTCTCGCTCCAACACCTAGGGGAGAACCAAGAAAGCAAGCACCACAGTGGTAGGTTAGGGTTAGATGAAGTGCAACAGTGGTAGGTTAGAAAAAGAAAACGTCACAAGTCAAATATCAAAATTGGACAATCGGGATCGGCTCGCTCCAACGCCGCCCTACACCGATGGGGGAGAACAAAGAACGCAGCGAGTACGACAGCGGCAGGTTAGAAAAAGACACAAAATGGTACAAGTCATATGGCAAGATTGGACATTGGGCTCCGTGTCAAAGTTCAGTTTTGTCTCCATCCAAGTCACCACATCCTCCCCCAAGTGAGCCATCAATAGCAACCAAGCACAAGACACCGCTAGATCCAGATAAGCCACAACCTCTTAAGCATGACCAACCATCAGAGCCCCAAACACTGGCCACACCTGCAAGCTTTCCGTCGTGCACCCATAACCAAAGGCAACCACTCTGCCCCATCCTGGGCACATAATCGGCACACGTTGCCTTTTGCAGCGCACTGTTTGATTCTTGACTTGATATAGCATTGCTCTTTTGGATAGGCCATGGCTCCTTTGGATAGGCCATGGCTCCTTTGGATAGGCCATGGCTCCTTTGGATAGGCCATGGCTCCTTTGGATAGGCCATGGCTCCTTTGGATAGGCCATGGCTCCTTTGGATAGGCCATGGCTCCTTTGGATAGGCCATGGCTCCTTTGGATAGGCCATGGTTCCTTTGGATAGGCCATGGTTCCTTTGGATAGGCCATGGTTCCTTTGGATAGGCCATGGTTCCTTTGGATAGGCCATGGTTCCTTTGGATAGGCCATGGCTCCTTTAGATAGGCCATGGCTCCTTTAGATAGGCCATGGCTCCTTTAGATAGGCCATGGCTCCTTTGGATAGGCCATGGCTCCTTTGGATAGGCCATGGCTCCTTTGGATAGGCCACGGCTCTTTTGGATAGGCCACGGCTCTTTTGGATAGGCCACGGCTCTTTTGGATAGGCCACGGCTCTTTTGGATAGGCCATGGCTCCTTTGGATAGGCCATGGCTCCTTTGGATAGGCCATGGCTCCTTTGGACAGGCCATGGCTCCTTTGGACAGGCCACGGCTCCTTTGGATAGGCCATTGCTCCTTTGCATAGGCCATTGCTCCTTTGCATAGGCCATTGCTCCTTTGGATAGGCCATTGCACCTTTGGATAGGCCATTGTTCCTTTTCATATGGAATTATACTTTTCCCATTCGGCTCCTCTTGCAGCCTGCAATAACACACAGACAGCCATTAATTGTGTGCTGGGAAGCTAAAACTCGACAATCACTGTGTGTTGGGAAGCTGAAACTTGACAAAAACACGTTTTCACCTGATTTAGGACTACTCTTCCTCAGTGTCCTCAGCATCACTGAAATAGCTCCTCATGAGCCTCCTGCTTGCTTTGTATAGAAGGATGCTGGCTGGGCAGTCTTTTCTAGTGCTATAAAAAACAAAATTATTACAACAAAAATAAATATTTTAATTTATACATACTTAATAGTTTTGCAGTTCAAAAAATATATAATCATTATATTGTAGTAAATTATGGTAATTATTCAGGATTATAATATATATTTTAATTACATCATTCATCAACTCACCTCACATTGGACAGATGATCCAGGTTGGCGGCGTCCAAAACGGGAGAAAATAACTCGCGCAAATGTTTGTTGCGTAAGGGAACGAGAGAGGGCGGGCGCCATCTTTGAATGGATTAGGTCTGATTCGGACACGACGTAACAAATTCGTTACATTTATCAGTTCGCATTATACGGAAATGGCACACGCATGATATAAAATAAAATAGTGTTTAGTTAACTAGAGTCAAACTAACATTTCCTATAGTCAGAAAAACACGCGCTTATCGCCGGCGTCATTTACGAGCCCTCAACAAACAAACGAATGAAAAAATGCTGGCCAGCATTAAAAAAAAGAAAAGAAAACCCGCGAAAGACAATACCACCAAAACGCGCAACGACGCGACGCAAAGTGGATCGTGGCGTACCGTGCCGTCCCCAAACCTCAAGCACTCCCTAGACAGTGAAAATCCTGCAAGAAATAAAAAATGGCATCGTAAGAAACTGCAAACATTTGCTCACGGGCTAAATTGTGTGAAAATCCTCCAACAAACAAACATGGCGTCCGTCGTGAGCGACGGCAAGAAACGACAAACATTTGCTCCCTTACCTGAGAAAATGCCACACGCTCGGTGGCACCTGCATATGATAACTTCCCTTGAGCACACCTGTCTTCAATTTACCTAAAGCCATGACGTCACATCCGTCAATTTAAATCTTCTCCTGAGAAGCCGCCATGCGCTCGGTGGTACCTGCATAAGATAATTAGTGTCGGGCCAACAATTGAACGGGAAAGTATTTCATTTTCTTCTTCGTTTTGATTTACAGCGAGGTGGCACCAGCTTCAATGCGCATTACAGACACCTGCTGGTTAAAATCATATGAACTGAAAAAAACCCTCTTTCACTCTCGTTCACTGAAAAAATGAACTATGTAAGCCAGAATGTAGATTTACGATTTACTGAGAGTGGTTTTTAAATAACGTGTATGCATATATATGTCTAAATATTGTTATCCAATATATCTACTGCAATATCACATTAGATTGGTGGGTTGAAACCCTAAGCCTAGCTTTAAACCCTACTTTCAAACCCTAACTCCAGTATGAAAGCCTGGGTTGAAACCCTAACCCTAGCTTTAAACCCTACTGTGAAACCCTAACTCCAGTATGAAAGCCTACTTTTGAACCCTAACAAAAACATGAGTGAAAGAGAGAGAGAGAGAGAAAGAGCGAGTGAGCGAGAGAGGGAGAGACTTACTATATATGGTCATTTAATTAATAAAAAAGCCTGATACCCATTGAATTTATTAATTAGATCATTTTAATTTGTTAAAGTGTTCAAGTTTACATACATTGAAATTTAAGTTATGAAAACGAAAACATTGACAGAAATTAACCACATGAATGTTTGTCTCATTCCAGTATTTAAATTGAATAAATCTGAAACCTTTCAAACGGTTAAGATAATCAGTCACAAAATAAGAGGATTAAATAGATTATAATGTCTTTCTACATCTATTAACTCTCTATGGAGATGGGAAAACAGATTTAAAAAAATGAGTTGAATTGAAATCATAATGGAGATTGAAATGTCGAATAGCGAGGTAGTCCAGAATATCACCACCAGCCTTTTTTTTTTTTTTTTTTTTGTGGGTTGCATATTTTCAACTCATTCCTAGGTGGTATGTCGTCTTCATATTTCCACTTTGCTGAATGAAGTCCTTGCTTTGTCACTAAAGTGCCACCTCAGCAAATGTGCAGTGTATTCATGGTAGCAGTTCTCATGGGAGCAGTTCTTCTGGTGTCTTTCAGCTTCTGACAGCCAACATGGAGTTGATTTCCCAGATGAGGTTGCGGAGTTGATCCATGATCTGCTTCAACTGTTGGTTCTTCTGCTTCAGCTTCTGTCGTAAAAGTCAATTACAAATGATTTAGGTACTTTTTTATTAGCTGGACTAATTAGAAAATAATTAGCAAAGGTTATGGTATCTGCAGTAATACGTAATACTAAAAACTATAAACCACCATGTAATTCTTGAATGACATACTAAACTAGGTTAAAGATGTAACCCTAACCCTGCCCTAACACCTAGCCCTAATGCTAGCCCTAACCCTACTTTGAAACCCTAATCCTAACCCTACTTTGAAACTCAAACCTTATCTCAAAACCCTACTCTGAAATCCTAACCCTAGTTTTAAACCCTACTTTGAAAGCCTAACCCTAGTTTAAAATACTCTGAAACCCTGACCCTAGCCCTAACCCTATTCCTAGCCCTAACCCTAATTTGCTCATGAATGAATTGGATTCTGGGCTCAGGATTTACTCTGTGCTTCCAAAAACATGTTTGGTAAATTAACCAAAAACCATATTATGTGTTCCGTGTGACTGACTGCCAAACACACCAAATGCCTGAGATTGAGCAGGATTATAGGATTAAGCAGTATAGAGAATTGATGGGTGGAATTACAAATAATACATTGCAAAACATCCACAGGATGCTTGATCACCAATGTCATTATAAATGATCACTCCTAATGCTGGTTTTTAGTGATAAAAGCAATCTTTGCACAATGGAAATAAACCCGACTAGAAATAATCCACAGTCAGTAAAGTTCCATTAATGCAGGACTGGGATTGATCTGGAATTATAATAACCTTGTGTGCGCATGCGCTTGAGCTACTCAAACAAAAAATAATTCATAATAATACAGAAAAAGGAAGCGGCCCTAAAATTGAGCCTTGTGGGACCCCAGAATTAAGAATTACCAAGACTTGCACACATGATTCGGTCTGGAAATGGTTTATCCGAATGAATGCCGATATTAGTCACATCCAACATGAATGCAAATTATTAAGATGAACTCCAACTCCATCTTTTGGCAACAGTCCTTTGGCCATGACTAATTACAACCCCTTTTTGTCCGATAGATAACACCTTGAGTCGTGGATTTCACACAGCTCTCTTAATATCAACTCTTTTTACTGATTGTCCTTGAAGATAATCTTGAGTGGAACATTTGGAGGCCTTCCAGTTTCTCACTCGCTCTGTGAAGGACTCTCAGCGCTTCTTACGAGCACTCTTGCCTCCATCTTCCCTTTGCTATCTGCCTCTTTGACTTTCACTTTTATTCAGAGCGTATGTGCAATACATGATCTGCCTTATTACCCTGATGAGCAGCTCTTGAAATAACTTGGCCATTTACTCTGCATTAATGACACCGGTATCGAGTCTTTGTAATTTCAGGTACGGTAATGGAGCGCTGCATTGTTGAACAAATGTTTTGAAAAGAAACCACATACAGACAATTTCAAGCATAACTGGCTAAGTAAAATAGTGCGAAGAAAACCAAGAGGATAAGAGGACATTGCATTAATAAATGTTTCAGGGCATAGCCGAGCAAGCACAAGATGGATACTTGTAATATCAGATTATACGCCTCAGAGGGCACAGAATTGAGAGACATCATTTCTCTAAAGCTCACAGACAAACTTTTTTCTTTCTGGAAATTTGCTCCAAAGAACCATCCCGACATTTCTTAGCAGCTCAGAATGATTGGCATGTTTATGAATGGATGGTGATTTGAAAAACATCTTGGGATTACGTTCAGTCAAAGCCAGTCATGGCCTTCAACGAATATTCGTCGTGTCAAGGAAGTCAAGGCCAAAACGTTTGTAGAAGACATGAATGGTCGCCCATGTTATTTCATCATTGTCGTAAGATGATAAAATAAAAGCTAGGAAAAGAGCTGACAGTCTTCTTCTACACATTGTCTGATCCACTTCATCACGCTGCCTCGTCGTCCCTGACTCCAAATCAGATCAAAGATTCCACCATCAGTAGGAGGGTGGAAAAACAAACGAGTAACAAGGCTTGTTGAGTTTTTCCATTTCAGCTCCTCTACAGATTCCTTCATCAATGCATTTCTGGGCTAAAACAGATTCTGCGCTCGACATCCCTTATCTGGACTACATTCACTAAAGCGCTTTTTTTTTGTGGGGGGGGTCTTTTGAAGGCCGCTTTCGATTGAAAATCTATTTGTGTTGACGAGCGCATCCCTTGAAGTCATTCTTCAATGGGTGCGTCAAACTGGTAATTGGTTAAACACTTGAGATTTGTCAAATCTCCACGCTTATCAAGCTTTCTAATTGCCATCGCTCCATTAATTATGACGCGTTATTATCGCATTAAAGCCGATCGGGGAAGGCTTTGTTGCTTCCTTGCGCTGTATGGAAAAAGAAAGATCATCTTGTAATGGTATTAAAAACAGTATTTACCACATTTGAAATCAAAAACAAGGCTACAAAGTGGATACTAAGAACCCCCCTGTTGTGTTGAGAGGAGATTTGAGATAGCAGCGGATTGGAATATGCGCTCACGCTTGATGACGAGCATGCGAAAGGGAGCAAGTGGGGATGTAGCAAGTGGAGCAAAAATGTGCTTTCACTCAGGATTCCTCTGTTAATCCGGGCTGTCGCTGGCAACTCAAATCGCGGCTTTGACTCGGTGGATGTGGCTGGGAATTACAAGTGTAAGTGTCTGTGAGTGAGGAGAGGGGATTAGATGAGCGAGGAAGTACACTTTTACGTTTTGCCAGTCGGAATCGCAGTTATCGTAAAAAAAAAAACAAATTTCTGTTCATATTGTAAATATTCTTTTGTCGGCATATTTTCAAATTCGATCAAAAAATATGTTAGCGTCGCTGTTGACGACTCCGTCACTTTGATCTCCTGCTTGTACTTCAGCTCGCTGTCATAACACAATCGAGAACATAACCGATTGCCAAGAGTTGAAAGAACATGATGGATTTTACACTGAATCAGCCCCGAGGAAACACCATATATGAACAGGTGCTAATTTGATTGTTGGGCTTCACGTCACGCTGATAATTTAGCAGGTCAGCAGTAGCCAATCAGACGTGCTCTGCTGCACAAAATGGAGACCTGTAGTCGATAGACTTGAGGTATTGACGCGGCGTATCGATTCGATGTGTCTCGTTCTTGACGAGTGAACATGGAGCTCAGTTAATCGGGTCGCACCAGTTGACCTGTAAGAATATACTGTAGATGAATGAGGTCAGACTGTGACACAGTTCAGTGCACATCTGATATCATTTTCGGTCTGAATCAAAGCTGAGAGTCAATTACCGAAACTGCGATCTGATTCCGTGGAGAATCAAACGGGGTTATAGCCGGATGGACTTTTTGATTAGACGCCTGCATGCTGATAAGGTAAGATTTGAACAAACAAAGGGCCTGGATGATACAGGGAATTCATATACACACACCGACTATAAGGCATGCATAATGTATGATCCAAGTTATTTTTTTTTCTTTTTCCCCCAACTGCATTTGCAGTAAAATCCTCTACAAATTGGGAAACTTGAAGAAAAGTCAAACTTGTGGAAGTAAGCTGCTTACTCCTCGATGCCCGCCTAGGGAACGGTGACCCTAAGTGGGTTGTGTCGAAGCATCTGATAGTTCCCCCAGAGGGAGCCAAGGCCAAACAGACTCAATTTGCCACCAGTTTAGAAAAAGAAACTTAATTGACTTTATAAACTTTATAGCTTTCCTCAAAGGGAGGCTTTAAGTGCCAGTGTGTGTTTGGGTTGAGATTTCCTCGGGGAATAAAAGGCTTTTTATAAGGGATTGTGAAGGCAGATAAAAGCCTTCTCTTCCAGAAGTGGCAGAAATACAATAGGTGTGTTGTCATCCCCGCATTGAGGTGGAACCACTGCAGTGTCAGCTGACCGGCCCACAACACATTTGATCAAATATTTTCTTACTATTACCACATTTTGGATATGAAAAAGAAAAATCATTACAAAATGAAAAAAAGGCATCTCCAAACTACAAATGGTGTATAAAAGAGCAGCCAAAACGACTTTTTTTTTTAACACTATTGCGAAAAACGACCCCAAAGTAAAAGCCCCTTGTGTGTTCAGACTCCCGGTGGATGTTTGATGACATGAGAACTGCCTGAAGTTGTGACTCCTTTCAAATTAAATTAAAAGCATCAGAATCCTTTTTTTTTATGGGAACTTGTGTGTTTGAAGCTTACGCAAGTCTCTGCTGGATCTTTCTATAAAGGTTAGCGTCATGCTTTTGGATATCAAAGCATTTAATCTTCCCCGATTTTATTCCCTTTATGGTTTTTTTAGATTCAACAATGATTGACTAGATAAAAAAATGTGTGAAAAATAAAAGATTGTTTCCCATGTAAGCTAGGAAAGTGGATCAAATAATAAATTCTCTCACGCTTCCTTTTCGGGTCTTATGGCAAGTTAGTTTATTTATCAACAGCTTTGTTGATAAAACTAACCAGGCGTTAGTTATTAAAATGTATTTTGCCAGCAGCTACTTCACAGGTCCGCATGAAGAAGCCAAATCACAAGGATGGATGGATCACTTTTCAATTTGAAATTACAAGCAGCCTCCCTTCTTTTAATTTCTCCCGTTCTCATTTGAATGAAGAGAACAGACATGGTAATTAACAGGGTATTAAGAAAAGCGAGAGAGTACAGAGGAGAGGGAGAAGGTTGAGAGTGCCTGAGAAGAGCAGCCGAGTGGGAGAGATAGCAAAGAGAAGACGGCCAGTGAGGAGCTGTGGAGAATTAATAACATGCCAGATCTCTCCAAGGCCTCCTTAATGGGCTGTGACAGGAATTTATTCACACTTAGGCTGGTATCAAATCAAACGCAAGGCAAGTGGCAGTGGCAGGCTTCAGCTCGGGAGGGCGGGCGGGCGGGAGGGATTGAAGGCTATGCTCAGTGGAGGAATGATGGGGGGGCATGTCTTATAGGTCCAGCATGACAACCCCCCTTTGGGATAAAAGCTCATCTCCAAGGCATTGAGGGGGAGACATAACGCATGCAAAGGAAGCCCAGCCAAGACAAAATGATGAGTGATGTGTCGACGACAAGACTTGCCTGTCCCACCAGCCCAGATGGAATGATTATCAAGAGTCGCTATGAATCATCGTGCAAAAAAAAAAACACCCTCGGTCCATCAGTCAGACAGAAGGTTGCTTTCCACATATTTGCGAAGGAGACAGCAGGCACAAAAAAAAAAAGCTGCAGCAGTTCCAGGGAAATGAGCAGCAAGTTAAATGATGTTTCCTGTCCTAATTGGCATGTGACCAGTAATGCAGGCCATTTCATTATGGATGTAATTTGTGGTCACATGGGTGTGACTGTATTTTTTATTTTTATTTCCAAACGCTGCATTTGACTAAGGAGCCAGAATTGATGTGCACAATCACATTCGAGGTCTGCAGCACACAGATTGAGCAATGGCAACACATTAGGCATCGATGACTTCTGGAAAATGCTTCTGAAATATTCATGCAAACGTTATTACGTTTCAAAAACGACATACATAAACAGCAAGTCCCAAAAAATGGCACACAATCTCCAAAAGGGGGAATACATAAAACGCCAGGATACTTTCAAGCACTTAAATTTAATATTGTCACACGGAGTCTTTTTCGTGGCGAGCGAAAGGTTAGCCCCGCCTCCTCCGACCTTCCAACCATCCGTCAGCCCGAGTCAGACAAACAGCAATTACCCCAATCGACAGATAACGAGAGCAAGACTATCAGTCACGGCGGGCAGGATGTTTCATAAAGCATCCAGACATTATCAAGAAGGACTCATTTATCTGCCTCTTCTCTATCTATCCCGCTATTTTTACTCCTTACCTCCTCTCCAAGACAATTTATTTTTTAGTTTGTTTGACTGAGGCGAGTTAGGCAACAGGTTGAAGTGGAAGTGACAGCAAATATTGAAGTGCTTTTAAAATGGAGGGAGAAAATAGGGTGTCAACAAGTGAAGGGTGAGCTCATCCAAATTGTCAAATTGCCAAAAGGATTTTTTTTTTTACTGATGGAAAGATCCAATAATTGTGTGATTTTTGCAACAAATAACTGTTTTGATTGTTACATTTTTTTTTTTTTAAAATCCTGGGTTGTTTTGCTTTTTTAACAGGTTGAGTTACCCAAGGTTGGGTTAATCATTTTGACCCAGCAGATTCTGTTCAATATGAGATATTAATATTTATATATATAATATTATATTAATAATACAATGGAAAAATGACCTTAATCATCTTCTGGAAGCTAGCAAAATGGAATAATTTTTTAAATTGCCAGGTCAGTCAACTAATCTTCAACTCAATTCCAGTCATTTGAGTGCTCACCAAAATAAATTGGTCGTTTCAGTTTTGATGCGGTCCAAAAAAAAAAAATTCTATAAGCATAAACTGTGTCACAGCTGTCCTATTTCAGATTCCAATTGCGTTTTTGTCGTTTTTAGGTGGTCTCTTACTTATGCCGTGGCTACAGACAAGGGGATTAGTGAAGGATTGGAAAGCGTGGACATACGGTGTCAAACGGACACTCGTGTTTACCGTGATAGTGTCTCGGGAGCGCACACTTCAATGAATTTCCACACAGCCACTCTCTCCTGTCGAATAATAACAAGGCTGCTGTCTATTCCAAGGTTATTCTACTCTCAAGACAGCATGAAAAAAATACCTATGATTGTGAAATCCTCTTATCCTTGCACTATCTTCTTTTTTCATCCACGTGATTGTAGTAAAAATATCATGGCGGGATAGTCGTACCGTTTCCTGCAAAAATGCCAAAAGCAAGCTTTATCGAATATATTTGAAACAGAAATTTGCATATTTGCATATATTAGATGGCTAATTTTGACCTGTGATCAATCAGACCAGGGATTTTTTTTTATAGTGTTAGTGATCTGAATCTATACATGACTTCAAAACTTTTTTTTTTTTAATCTGATCTTCAGCTTGAAAGTTTGCAAAACGCTTCTACTCTTCTTAACACTAGAGCGATAATCTTCCCCTCGCAATTGGCTTACAGGAACTTTCGATTTTCCCTGCTGCAACGGAACTTTTATCAGCCGTCCATCCATTTTTTTTTGAAGCGCTTATCCTCACGAGATTCGTCACTCCACGGGCATTTCATCATAAAACTGATTAACTTGACAATCCATAGCTGTCTTTCTTTCATCCATCTTCTTTGTTCGTGTCGGGCGGGCCTAGTCGACTTTCCAGATCATTTCAAAAACTCACTTTCATTTGTTTGTTTTTCACTCCCATATTTTAGTTAAAAAAAATGTCCTCACTTTATGTGACAGCCGCTATCTCCTGATCCATCCTTCTCCCAACACCTGATAGTCCATTTCTCTTTCTGCCTTTCGCCATCAGCAAGCCATTTATCCATGTTTCTCCTTTCTATCACTCTTATCACAAATCTTTCCCCTTTTTCTCCATCAAGCCGTCTATTCACGGCTCTTCCTACCTACCACTTTCTTCCTCTTTTATCTCGACTCGACTCCCATTTAGTTGATCCAGAACCAGCCGATCTGGCCGGAGCAACTGCGGCAGATGTGGCCCGGCTTGCAAACATCTGCTTCCCTTGTCCGGCTGCATTTTGACTCTGCTTATCAGACTAACCACTTTAACTCCCCAAAGCTTGCTGCCCTTACTGCTGCTGCCTTAATGTGCAGCTGGGAAGCCTGGAGGAAAAAATCACTGCTAAATATGTTCCAACACATGGGGCACACACTCAAGGGCCAGAGAGGGAGTCTTGGCTTGTCAAATGGAGCTTCACCCTTTGGGTTGGACCAGGGTCATGCCAGGTTTTGATTCCATTAGCTAGTAATGGGGAAAATGAAGCTTTAAATTTGCTTCATGAATCAGTTGTATTTTTTGGCTCCTCAAGGTGGCACTGTTGAGGTTAAAGAAATGGCAACTTGCCATTCAGGAGTCAGAAAAATAAAACAACTGCTTCATGAAGCAAATTTGAAGCTTCATTTTCCCATCATTGCTGTGAATTGCTTCTGTTAAATTTGAACTATGGTGTCAAACTTGAGGGCTACGGGCCAAATCTGGCCTCAAAGTCATTTGATGTAATCAATTTAGTTTTCTTGTTGATATTCCAAATACAATCACACACATTTAAACCTGTGTGAACATAACAGGGCACTAAATCT
Organism: Syngnathus floridae; assembly: GCF_059516105.1. Taxonomy (NCBI): domain Eukaryota; kingdom Metazoa; phylum Chordata; class Actinopteri; order Syngnathiformes; family Syngnathidae; genus Syngnathus; species Syngnathus floridae. The sequence goes on from NC_142433.1 coordinate 1,945,122, forward strand.
GACCAAATTTTGGCACACGATTTGAAAAAAATAAAACAAATTCATGCTGCCCACACAACCATGTCAAACTGGCATGGTTAGCAAGGTCAGCATTAAACCTGCCAAACATAAACATATCTCCTGGGTAGTGAGAATGTTTTGCATGCTGACGTTTGCAAATCGTCTGCAGCATACAAGGAAGCTTCTATCTACTGGAATCTAGTACAAAGTTCTTTTCGAGTGTAATAGATAACACAAATTTCCATGCTGTCTTAACCTCCATACTGTATCTACGTGGATGATTTGACAGAACTCAATTTGCATGCTAATGGCGAGGAAGGTCACGTTACAAACAAGGTTATTTATCTCTTCTGGATGGCAGTGTCTAATAGGAGCGAAAAGAAAAATGCAATTTCCGCTTGGCTTGTGCGCTTTGGTTTTTGTTTTTTTGCAAGAATATTGATTGTTAATTTATGATAGGTTTGCCACGCTTTTATTCAAGGTTCTGCAATAAACAATGTTATCTAACATTATTCCACGGCCTTTTCAGCCATTGTGTTTTTGTTGTGTTGTTGTGTGGGATGAAGCTGAACACAGCTGAGCTCAGGGTTCACCTCAATGTTTCCCTGTTGTGTTAACATTTAAAAGCAGCCGGGGGAGCGCTGCGCAGCTCTTAAAAATAACCAATTCTCCTTTCTGCTGCTGCTGCTGACATTACTGACCTAGGACCATTATCATTGCAGCACACTCGGGCGGACTGGCATGCAATTTCGGGGCCAGCAATGCACATAAAGAAGGGCTTCAACCTGTATACACACAGACAAACTGAATGTGTGCAGGAGGAAAAAAAGAAAAAACAATCTTGCTCTGAAGAAAGAACAAAAGCGCTCACTCTGTAAATACAGATTCATAAATAAAATGTGCATGGTAGATAACGGGAGGCTACTAAAAGGTAGTCAAGACCTATACGTCCCAATTTTACTGCAAATGGCATAAAATGAATATATTTTTTGTATTAAAATTGTTTCAAATTCCGAGTTCCTGATTGTAAAACCACAAATCAGCCGCTGTTGTAAGTACCGATACCTTGATTAGCAAATATCGATACTCGCCCATGCCATTTTTTTTTTACAGTATACTGGCAAATTTCATTTTATGTCAATTGTATTATTTGTTTCATTGTGCTAAATGACAGACATTGTCTCAAAAATCATTTTCTTACAGAAATCCATTTAATTTCTAGTAGCAGCCTGAAGATTTTAACACTGACTGCTATTTTAAAACTGTTCATTAACTCCACCACCAGGTTTAATTGGACCACAACAAACACTCCAAAACGCATGAAGGAAAAAAAAAATACTTATAGTCCAATGAATCTTATCAACAAAAGAACAATACCTGCAGTTAATTTCGGCTCACTAAGAAGACTGCCATTGCTCAAACAAAAGACATTTGCATACTTTGGTCCTTGACGCTGACAATTTGACAGTAGAAACTAATAAAGGCGATGTTTGCAAAAGCAAATGGAACTGTACTGCTTGTTGGAAATGCAACAAGAAAAATGAACCACTGTGCCAAAACCAATCTACGGTGGCAAACGCTACACAACAGCGAAGGAGGCTTTGAAAGGGACTTTTGGAGTGGCGAGATAAGGACTTTTGATAAAATAGCAATTTTCCGTTACATGTTTTCATAAGAAAAGCATCATGCTGGGTTTTTTTCTTTTTCACTTGTTTTGCCAGCTCTCACTCTGGGCATCTCAAAAGTATGTGTATGCATTTTCCCCAGATGGTGGATGCAATCTGGACAAAAAACTTTCAGCCTTGAGTGACAACACAGCATGTCGGTTTAAAGAAGCGTTATCGGCGCTGCACGTCACAAGCCCCCTCTATCAGAGAAGAGCAAAAACACATTTGACAGGTAACACATTTGAAAAAGCTCTTAAGAGTCTGCTGACATTTGAGGCCACTCCAAAAGTCAACACCTCAACAAAAAAAAAATTGGGCTAGCTTTTGTCAACTGACTTCATGCTTTTATTTTCTTAAATAAATCATCTGTTTCTTATGTAAATGACCCTGGCAAGAAAGTAACTACAGTGAATCTTACGATACAGCAGTCGCATAAACTTCCCCGTAAAACAAACTAAGCCTCAGCTTATGTTTCTCTTTCCACCCACCTACTCAAAACAAAACCATATGATCCACCTGTTAAGAATCCCTACGGCTTTGAAAAAAAGTGTGTTGGCGTGGTTTACTGGAAGAAAAACTTTCAAATGCATGCATGCACGCTGGGATCCAACTTGCTGCCTTGGGAAAACATTCTTCGTGTAAAAATGTAAACCTCATCACAGTCCATCAGGCACACAAACAAAAAAAATTCCACCTCATGGCCCTCATCAGGAATCTCAAAGGTCGAGGGAAAATATGGAATTGAATTGATTATTTGAAGTGACGGGAGGACCGGACGGAATTCCCCTTGCGGAAAAATATGGTAGGCTAGCATATATGAAAGCATCAAAAGATATTTGCGATGAATAAAAAAAGGTGTAGATGAGAAATAAAAAGAAGGTTCTCAGATTTAACTAGATACTCGCACAACCTCGTCCATGACCGACAGCGAGTGATAAAGGTTCATGGTATGAAACACGACGCCAGGAAAGCACATAGGCTTGAACTGTTTAAGAAAGCCGACCTTGTCGTTTTATCACCGCTGGCTGGAGCTTAATGCGGGTAACCCTGAGAGTGAGAACACAATACCTTGTTGACCTCCTGGATTTCTCTCCTGTCCTCGGCTGCAGGGCGGTTCTGGCCGGCTGAGTGGTCGTCATGTTTGGTGCCGTCATCGTCCATAAAGGGTATCAGTTGCTGGAGCGGAGAGAGAGAAAAAACAAAACAAAACAACAGCTACTTATCGTAACGCGCTTTTAAATTTATACCAAGCTTAAAATAAACCTCTCTTGTTTAACATTTATAGGTTCAAATGATGCATTTATGGGCAATCTTAGGGAAAATGGGGATTCGGTGTAAGCTTGTGAATGCAAGATAAGTCTCTCCTTCCCCTCTACAGCAAAAATTCATTCATTTTTAAAAAGCCCGTGTGTTTGACCTTGTCCGCTGGACACTTCAGTGGGCCTGATATGCAAGGAGCCTTCTTCAAGCATGTCGGCCTGGACCTGCTTAATATTATAGCGACCCCTAGTGGACATCTGAGAAGAAGCTTGCATGACTCATGCAAAGATAGTAAAAATGGTAAATAGATTTGACCAGTTGCTCTTATTTTTCATTTACAAAATGATCAGTGGTTGAAAAGTCAAAGCTCCAAGAGGAACTGGAGATTCAGTATCTTGCTCAAGCATACTTTGGCACGGTCGCAAGGGAGCCGGGAACTGAATCCAGAAACTTGAGTCAATAATTATGACTTGAATTGTGGAAAAAAAAATGTAATCATCGTGTTGCTCGGTCGGTAATTTGAGTGTGTACGCTGAAACTGGAAAATGATTAAAGAAATCTGCGAGGAGCAATAATTGACTCGCGACTGAATGGGAGAGTAATCATCAACATATGAAAGAACAAAATGGTGAGAAAACAAACAGTCAGAAATATGGAAGCAGAAGCTGGGGAAATGGCATGACTGGAAAGGATGACCAAAAGAGAGTGAGAATCCAAAAAAAATTGAAAAATGTGGATAATGTGTGATCTGATCCACATCTGGGCAACCTCCCAAAATATGAGCTCGGACTCAGATGGTAGCGAGGATATGAGCAGGATATTAGACAAAGTATGATCTTGTCTTCAGTTCATGGAAGGGGGGGCTTTTTAATCACACAACACTGACAAGAATTTATTTCCAAAGGTACTGGCCTGACTTTGAGTGTGCGAGGGGCTAAAATGTGCTGAGTGAGGGGGGCAAAGATGAATGACGATTGTAGTATGTGTGTGCCCGTGAGTCATAACCCTCGCCTCCTTCATGGAAAAGATGGATGGTGGTTTCCTGCCTTGACAGAGAAGAATGGGGCTAATGAAGTTCACCAGGTTGCCTTTCTCTATAAGAAAAAGTGAGGAAATAAGCGGAATAATAAATAATTAAAACGAAAAGAGCGAGGGAGGGGGCGGAGCACAGCCGAAGGAACATGAAGGAAACGTTTAGAGGGAAAAGTCAAATGAAGTTCAGGGCAGAAGAGGCAGTGCAGGGAAACGGGAAGAAAATATTTGAGAATTAGGTCACAACAACAGCTGGAAAGAAAAAGAGATACGTCGACGTGCCTTTGGCCCAGCTGTTCGCTAATCGGGTCTGTTGCAAATTGGGCTGCAATGAGGTCACACTGCCTGACTCATTGATTCCTCTTCCTGTTTGGGGCAGCTAGTAGTGAGTGGACTGCCAGGCAGGCACCTAAAATGTCCACGATGATAAATGCTACACAGGCTGGGGCCAAGATCAACAACGCTCAGTCCTGGGTGAGAACCAGAGCCCTGAACCGAGCCGCCGGGGGAGCAAAGAAGCATTTTAAGAAGAAAAATAACTTTGATTGCAATTGAGTGTCCCAAAATTTATGGACATAAAAATATAAAGATATATGCTAACACATATGAATACAAAAAATTGAATGATTCTGTTGTCATACCTCTGGAAGTATCGGGTCGAGCCCGGCACAGTTTTCGGAACATTTGTCGTAGACGAGGCGTAGCTTGCGGAAGAGCACGGAAAGCGTGCGAAGATGCTCCTGCAGTTTTCCCAATCTATCCTGGTGGGTGTTGGGGTGGTAAGTGACTCCATTAGGCAGCTGAGCGGGACCAAGAGAAATGTTGTGTTAAGTAAAGCATTGATCCTCAATGACTGCAAAAGGCACTTGGACTTGTCGTCATCCATTAGTCTTCTTCAGCTCATATAAAATAGATGCAACTTTATTGCAATACATGAAAACTCATCATTGCTGTTTGAAAATCACGACCAAGGTGACAATTACAGCTGCTACCTAGGAATATAACCATGATTAACGCAATGATTGATTAGTGAGACCCCAAAAGGAGGAAGATGGAGACACCTGCATGTTCCTGAGAAGCTGGAAGATCTCCATGGTCCTGAGGACAATGTCTTGGACCGTCTCCTGGCCAATGCGGCACAGCGAGGCCGTGTTGACATCACGAGCTGCCTGGGCCTGCTGCTGCTGTTGCTGCTGCTGCTGCTGCTGTTGCTGAGGCGGTGGCTGCCCGCTGAAAGGTGACACTAGTGGAGGGGTTGTCATGGAAACAGCAGGTTGATGATTGAAGCAGTTCAGACCTTAAGTGCCTTGATCAAATAGAAGATTGTAGGTTACTCCAACTTTTTGCCCTTAATAAAAACATGACACTTTATTTTTTGTAAATACCCCCAAGCATGAAGTACAAAGAAATGAAAACCGCAGAGGGTGAGTAGATGAGTGAAGTGCAACAAAACAGCTATTATTAAGCGTCAATGAGGAAAAAGTAGAAGAAAACGTAAGATTCCGAGAACATAAGGTTCGGCTTCAAGTTCTTCATGGACAGGCGTCTTTTTGAAGTGTTAAAAGTCGTTGGTAAGACGGCATTCTAAATATTTAGACCAACATTAAGGAATTGCATAAAACGCGACGAAGTGAACTTGCAGTAATTGCATTTGCAGAAGTGCAGCGCTTGTCAAAGCTGGGTGAAGAGTCCGAAAAAGCGACAGCAATTTAAGAGTTGTAGGCTATCTTAAGAAACTTCAATTCACCTTAATGCATTAAAGTTTGTTGAGTAAAACATTTGGTGTGAAATGTTATTACCTGTGTGGCGATAATTTGTCTGTGTTGATTGCATGTTAAGTTCTCAGTTTTAGTAGAGGTTGGAAGTATCGCGAGATGTACGCCTGAAACAGTAATTCTAGGACTAGAACCGCAAGGTAATATTATAATCCACGGAATATGGTTTGTGGAACCGGACTCACTTAGTCTGTATGTATTATGTAAAAAATAAATTGAGACCCGTCCATATAAGGGTGTTGCACGGACTATACCTGACAGTTTTCTATCTCTTTTTTCATTTATAAATTGAAGGGCTTCAGCATTACGGTAAAGACCTCAAAAGCCGTGTTTACGTTAACTACGGTAACAGCGCCACGCTGTGGTTGACAAAGAATCATTCAGCTACAATCCACTTTATAAACAGGATTATGGTCTCCATTCTTTTTTGCATCGTAATAAATGTCTGCCCTTAGCAATATACTTCATTTTTATCAATTCATTTATTGAAAATTTTATCTTAATATATAATTTAGAGTGGTGATGAAAACAAGGCTTGACAAAGTATTTAAAAACAGCTTTGCAATCTCATCATACAGTACTTACCATTTTATCGATTACAAGTACAGGTACAATAGTATAACACCTAAAAGAAGCTTTTTAAAAAAATGACATAAAACAAACACAGAGAGATACACATATGCAGTCTCTCTAAGAATTGCAATTTTTGACGTATAAACAGAGTATTGCAGAACCATCAAAAGTCAGTCATAGAAAAGCGTTCTACATCTTTGGGTCTTCACACAAGGTGCAACCAGGTTTCAAGTCAGCCTGTCGTTCCATTTGGATGGTGACCGAATGGAATTTATAAGAGGCGTAACAGGCCTGCGTCATCTCTCGCAGAACTGTCTGAGCGTCGACGGATTCATCTGTGGACAGAAGGTTGGAAAGATCATCTCTACTCATCCCAAAATAGGGATTTCCTGCTGCTCACCTATAGCCACATGGGCAGACAGCACAGCCTGGTTGACGGTGAGGGCCCAGATGTGAAGGTTGTGGACCGCCGTGACCCCTTTCACTGCCAGCAGACCATCCCTGACCTCGCCATACCTGACCCCCGCTGGGGCACCTGACACACAGATTTTATTTTAACACATGGGCAAAAACATTCGACACGTTCCGGATGCCAGGCTCACCTTCCATCAAGACAATCAGAATATCTCTCAGGATAGCAAAGGTGGTGCACAAAACTAAGATGGAGAACAGGAATGTGCAGATAGGGTCCGCTATCTTGTATTCTGGCTGAAATAAAACAAAAACATCATTGTTAACTCCTCAACTGCTCCGAGATGGCATCAAAGCACTACTTTTATCTAAATGAAGCACTCAGAGTCTTCTTATGTGCGCTGCTCCTCACCTTGAAGAAGATGATGATGGCGCTGACAAGCACGCTGAGGCTCTGGAGAAGATCTCCCACGACATGCACAAAAGCTGCACGCACACTGGCGTTGGCCTGCTGCATTCGAACCCCTGACATATATTTACAGTGTGGCATTAATTTCATTTCATATTTTGTCTAGCGCTAAAGAAATATTTTGTGTTGTTTTTTCTAGTCAAGATGGAATTGCCAAAACACCAGCTCATTGGCCTAGTGGTTGAGTGTCCGCCCTGACACTGGAAGGTTGTGCGTTCAAACCCCGGGTCATACCAAAAGACTATTAAAAATGGGACCCACTCAATGTAAGGGGTTGAAATGGGGTTCCTCACTGCTCCCCTCTCCCCCAGGGGATGCATCAAAATCACATGGGGATGGATTAAATGCAGAGGACAAATTTCACCACACCCAGATATGTGTGTGACGATCATTGGGACTTGATTCAAAACATACCGTGATTGTCTCCACTCTGCTCTACGTCGACAAGATTGTCAGTGGAATGGCTGTGATTGGAAATCTGGGAGTCTCCTTTGCTTTTTTTGTGACTGTGGCCATGTGAAGAAAGCCCTCCATGACTGTGCCCATGGTTCGACTGATGTAGGGTGAAGGCCATACTGGTCAAAAAACACAGTAAATACATATTAACATCTTGGGAAATGAAAGCAGTTGTGGCATCTCCTCACATGATATTGGCCAGAACAGCGCAGCCGGATGTAATGAGCATGACGGTGCCCTCGATAGTGTAATCGTCGCTGATGAGGCGTTCCACGGCCAAATAAACCAACACTCCTGTTACCAGCCAGATGGTGAACACCGACAGCAATGCACCCAGGATTTCTGCAAGGAGGAAGGAAGAACAAGAATAGACCACCAGTAAGTTAGAAAAGAGGAACTGAGATCAGACAGAGTGAAAACTGTCTAGGAAAAACGATTAATTGTACGTAGGCGCTTGACCTGCACGGTGCCAGCCATAGTTGAGTTTGTGCGTCGGCGGTCTGGAGGAGAGCCAAAGGGACAACAGGCTGATGATGAAGCTGGTGAAGTCCACAAGCAGATGTGCGGCATCGGTCATCACTGCAAGGCTCCCTGCAAAATATCCCCCTGGGGAAAAATAGAAAAATGCAGATTTAGTGAAATTAGACATCAATATAAGAAATGGTATTAATTAAAAATCGCGACTCACCAAGGATTTCGCCAATCATGAAAATCAGGCAGACGACAGACACCACATACAACCTCTTGCTGGCGACTTTCTTCTCTCTCGCACGGTCTTCCTGCGCGTGGCTGTTGTCATGGCAATGTTTGACACCACCATTGACACCTTGATTCACTTCCTGGAGGCTGTGACGTGTAGAAATGGAATTGAGACAACCAGAGGAAACATCATTAATTATATCATAATGTTCTATTCAGCTCTGACTGATGTTTAAAAATGGCACAGCAACACACAATAATCACAGCATATATTTGTTATCCTCTGCAAAGAACAGCAAATATTCATGTTTGTGTTATGCTGCCCCCAAGCGGCCAGGGTGCGCACAGCAGAATAAGAAGCACAAACGTGCATTGAAGGAGAAATAGTGATTTTAAAAGATATTTTATATCTTTTGTGTATGTTTATGGAAAGTGCAATTGCAGTATTGTGAAATTGGGAAAAGCAAAGTTGTGGAAATTATATGAAATATTATATATGTGCAGATTTGAAGAAAACCAAGTCTCATGACCATGCAGTGCGCACAGCTCGAAGGCTTGAAGCGCATTGGGAGAGATCCTCCACTTCACACGTTCTCACAGTAGACTGAATGAAAACGTCCCGTTTGCACACTGCTAATCCTACTAGGTTTTGGTACCGTGTGGAAAAAAAGAAGAACTAAACAAAAAGCAGAATAAAAAGAGCTCAGTTCACTCACACAATAACACAATATAAAAATATATTTCTTAATATTTTCTGGAAAACTTTGTATGATTTAATACTTCAATTAAGCACATTTTATGTCTGAATTTTCAAATATAAACGTCTTACCTTCCCATATTACTGTAGGTACTTTTATTCTTGTCATCAGATATCAGACGAAACTTCTCAGGATCCTTATTAGATTTAAACATGACGCGCAAGAGAACGTCACAGCTGAAGGGAATCCCTCACAATTGAAAAGGACAAAAAAAAAAAAAAAAAACCAAAGGCTATCAAATTTAAAAATAAATAAAAAGTTGACAGAAAACTTTGCTAAGTAATTCTAAAATGCTGGACTTCTGTTGAACTCTTCTCGGACCACTGTTGTCCTTCCTTGCTTTGGAGTTGATTGAACGTCATTACCGTGCAGCCAGTGTGCAAACAGCCAAAATTCACGATTCATCCTCCAAGCCTTGTGACCTGGGTGGGCACCGTGCGCAAAAAAAAAAAAAAAAAAAAAAATACTGGCACTTGTACCTTAAATGAACTATAACTGTACTACCCAAATATTCCACAGGGTGGCGACAACACAATGTTAAAGTCAAAAATCAGTGCATTTGTACCGGTGAAAAGCATTTAGCAAAATTGACTGCGACCTTTGACTTTTCCCATTAGATATACACACACACATATATATATATATATATATATATATATACATGTATATATATATATCCTGCATTACTTTGTGCTGAAATGACGTTTGTACCTTTTGAGATACTAAAAAAAGGCAAAAACAAGTGACTAAAATAACCCTCAGTAGGCTATTTTAGTCAGTTCTGTGGACACTTTAAAGTCGGCTTGTCTTGCCAAGCAGTTGTGCATGTGCATGTGGGTTGCCAGGGGATGCAAGAAGCAGCGAAATGGCCCCCGACAAGTTAGTCACACATGACTGTTCACACTTAATAAATGTGAATGCTGCTTTATAAATCCAAAGTCTCACGCTGCTAGATAGGCAAATGAAAGTGTATGCAAAAGAAAACATTTTGTACATCACAACAGTCTCCTTTAGTTAAGATGCTGGTTGCCCTGGCAACCTCCTCTATCTCCATGCTAATTACCATTGAGTGTCTGATCCCCCCCCACCCAAATAAAAAATGGTAAACAACTACAGGTCAGACTTTGACACAATGCACTGACGTCAGAACGCCACCGTCACGTTCACGCTCCAATGATTCTAGTCCGCTTTGCCAAGATGGGTGGTGGGGATGTTTGAGGGACGGGCCGGGCCGGGCGGCAGGAAAGAGGAGGGCGGAGGAAGGCGAGAACGTGCCCCATAAGTGCCAAGGAGCCCATGACAGGAACCAGACGAGGCTCCACAGCCAATTAACGACTGACCCAGTAGGACCAGGAGAAGGAAACCGCTGTAATGATGGAAGGGGTTCTAACCAGACTGCGGGACTTCTCCTGCAAGGCCACCACCTTTGACACTTGTACGCCCACAGGAGCGTGCAGGGATCCCCGAAGCAGAACTGAGCACCCCAGAAAAGGATTTGCATCCGGAGAGGAAAACAAGCTGGACATCGAGAGCGCGCTGGCCTGGCTACGAAGGGAACTGGTAAGACTGGAAATCCTAATTGTGCAAATTAATTAGAACAATCTAGAAACTTCATGATAAATTGTGTATCTGTACCAGTGAGCATGAATGGAAACACATTCATCCCACTGATGGAAGGATATTTACTCTGTCAAGCTCTTTTGTGTCACAGAGTTCACAGTCAAACTCCAGTAAATCCCCAGGAGTCAACTTCAAGGCATTTATCTCCTCACAAAACGGCCACTGGGGTGCCTCGGTTTCCCAGTTTGTTCCTAAGATACATCTGAGTCTCGTCGTTAAATACCCCCCCCCACCCAAATTTTCGGACATTCCTGTGTGTGTTTGCAAGTCCTAAATCTGCAAGTGTGTCTGTTTGGAGTGTGAGCAAGTGTGAGCTTCATTCACACTTGTTATGGGAACTGCAAGGCCCGCGTGATGTCACAGAAACAAACTCAAGCCACCTAACTTACCCACCTACCTAAAACCAAAGTTCTGACCTATTTGCATGCCAACCTGCCACTCACACACACACACATGGGATGTTTGTTCCACATCATTGTTGAAGCAAACACACTGCAGGGAGTCCAGCTCCCAATCTGAATAGAAGCCCGGCAGCTCATTGGCGTCATCAACTCAATGAAAGGACAGTCGGCGTTTATTCTCCCCGTTCTTCGGATTGCACACAAAAGGTCATGTTTTCAACCACGGCCCGGTCTTCAAGCTGCTGCTGTAATTAGCAGAGAAAAGAAAAGCAGATCAGCTCGGCGGGTGTTTTTTTTTTTTTTTTTAGGACATTCCTTGCTCTTATAGGACTCTTATAGTTGGCAGGATTCTGAATGTCTTATTTGACAAAGGCAGCAATCACACAGTTTCTCATTTAAAAAAAGAAAAAAAAAGGGGCAGAAGGAGAACTGCCGAAAGAAGAATTTACATTTGAAAGAAAGCAGCGCCCGGATAAAGTGGCGGTTTTATTTTGAACAGGCCTACTCAGCTCGACGAGTCTGAATGAGAATGACGAGAAACATAGAAGAAATTTAATGCAAATTTTAACATTTTAAGTGTAACATTGATAAAAAAAAAATATATTCTGGCACATCTCTGCTTGTTAAACTAAAAAGATGATGCACACTGCACAGATGGAGATGCGATCACAAGATCAAGCACTGATCCGGCAGCTGATGGAGCTTCACTCCGGCATCCAGGAGCTCAAGCAAGAGCTGTCTGAAGAAGAGGAGGAGGAGGAAGACGAAGAAGGCAGCTCCTGGGACTCAGAGAGCGAACAAGGAAGCGTCTACTCCAGCTCAGGGGAAGAGGAGACCTTGCTCTTTCCCCTCCCTAAGACACCTTGGTGTTTTTACTCCACTGCTTTGGCCAGGAAATCTTCCAACAGGAGAAGTTCTGTGCCTTGAAAGCTCAAAGAACTCTTTCAACTCCGTCATGATTGCAAAAATAGGAATGGAGGCACCACACATGAAACTCTGCCTCATTATGAATTTAAATGTGTATTGACCTAAAGGCAAGCAAGCCTTTGTGTAAGACAAATATACTTTGACGACAGTATAAGCTATTGTATAATAGTCCCTTCTGGAATAAATAATTGATTTATATCTCACAATACCTCTGGCTGAGTCGTAAAATATTTAGACAGCAAAAAAAACTTTTATGTCCGTTAATGGATGGATGTAAAAAGGTTACATCGCTACGGGCCGTTAGCTGTTAAAGCTCGCTGACCTTACACGACTTTAACGGCGTCGGTTGTTAGTACAACGCCGCAATAAAATAATTGTGACAGGATAAAATTGGGTCTGGTCTTTGTTCATTTTGGTTCCTGAGAACTTTATTAAAGGGAGGGGAAGAATTGCATTTACACCATTTTTAAAAGAATGACACATGGACGTGTTTATTATTGTCAAGCTTCTTGATTTATTTTCAAAAGATGATAGGGACAATAAAGACAACGAGAGCAAGAGTGGTTTTTTTTGTCATACTACCAAAGTGTCTTGTCTCATTTACTTTAAGGGACTAAAATGAAAGCACATTTTGGTATAAGTGCAAAACATCATGCAAAAATTTGATTTTTTTCTTACCCTGCTTGATTTATATATAATTGGCGTCCATTTTTTTTCAACAGATTAATAATCCAGTTATCATTTAAAAGTGTTTAACGCCTCAGAATTGTGCACGTTTACTGAGAGCCATTCCTACTTGGACCTCTTAGATTTATTGCCGATAGTCTCCTGCGTCTTCCAGACCGCCAAAACTCTCCCTCCTCAGTCTTTGGATCTCGCTGTTGAGCCCCAGAAGTGTTTGAGCCAGCTGGAGGTCCTGCGAGCGCATCTCCAACTGCGGATAGGAAAGCAACTCACTGAGGTCGTCATGTACACTTGCTGTATTGTATTATCTATTTTGATGATCTAATACAAAATAATATTTGCAGCATGAGCATATTAAAGTAGTAAATGCGCAGTCCCAAAGTGTTTAAAGTCTTTGGCAACATCTTTGTGTTTAAATTGGAGTTGAGTTACATTTAAACAGAAAAACGATGCTTTGTCGCCGTCTTGTGGCATTAACAGGTATTGCTCTTCAAGACGCATAATAGAATATATATTTGTTCTTTTTTGCGTTACCATAATTTACATTTTACCTGATGCAGTGCACTGCAAACATGAATGTTCTAGTTAAATAAATAGAAACACAATTAAATATGTTTTTCAGTCAACTAAAATTATTTTTTTTAGTAATAAATCATCTGCCTAATAAATCATCTGCCTCCTTTGGTCCACACTTGCATTTTATGTTGGCCGAGATGGTTGTACTTGGAGAGCTATGAAGTTTTTGAGATGGTGTACAGCAATTGTGAGAACTTACCAGTTCAGATCTCAGCCAAGTGATGGCTCCGTCAATTTGGGCCCTCCTCAGCTCCTCATTGGCTTCACGATTCCTGCTGATGCTGAACCGCTTGGCGCGGACGGTGTCCGCCGGATCTTCTCGAGATTCCCCACTAGTCCTGAAGGCGTCAATCAGTTTGTTCTTGATGTTCTCCAAGACCATGGTGGACAAGGTGTCCTCGCTGTGGCTCTCACGGTTCATGCTGGGAGTTGGAGGACTTACGTGGGATGCTGAGCCTCATGTGTTGCACTTTTCAGGCCGCTCGTTAAAACTTTCTCCGGAGCTCCTCGTTGGATGTTTCTGTCTTCTTCTCCTTCAAGGCTCGCTCTGCCCGCCTCGTGTGGAGCTGCCTTGTTTTGTCATTGTTACTATGGAGAAACACCCCTCCTCCCTTGGGTAGCCCTAATAAGAATGGTAGATCTTGGACAAAGACTATTGTTGCTTCCAATAAGAAGTGAAAAGACCACCCCCCCCCCCTCTTCTTCCCATCCTAACCTAAGCCACCACACCCTCCCCCAAGTTTTTTTTGGTTCTCATTCAATGCCGCCCCCATACAACTCAACTGTGAGAAATGTGTTAGGAAGGGGTTCTCTTTTGGTCGGCCTGATGTACAGCGGCCAGCGAATGCATCAAAGCCCCCCGTGGACGTGGCGGCCGCTTCGCAGCCTAAATAAGACCTGCTTGTCAAGCTTAAAGGACAGACAGGTCGGGCGAGGAGCGAGACACTGCTTCAGTGTTAGCCCGTTCCCCAGCACAAAGGCCATCCTACAGTGAAATACAACCAGGGCCTTTGTGGTCCAAGTTAAGTCCATTCCCAGTGGGCTATGTGGGATGGTTTTTGGCAGCTGTGAGCACTTTTTTCCTCTGACTTTTTCTATAGAGATGAGACAGGGTTCTAACTTACGGGCTTTTTACACGGAGTAGAAAGAAGACAGCACAATCGGTCAGCAGTACAATTGGATTTTTCCTGGTAGTCATTCCTTACTTTGTTGCTTTTGGTAATGAGTCATGTGACACAACATAGCTGTGCGAGAAAAGGATGTATGAGCAAACTAGCCAAATATATAGTTAAAAAATTTGCCGTGTAGCCCCTAAGGATTTGCAAAGGGATGGAAAAGTTTATTTCTGATGGCTTTTTGAAATTTTCCATGGGATGTTACAGCACATTTCATCATACTGACAACACCAAGAACTTAAAAAATATTTTCTTCACCTCAGTTAAATTGATAACACTGCGTTGGCCACAGGTTGATAAATATGAAGAAGCCTACTGTATCAAACTACAAATCTTTTCCAGATTTCTTCAGGTTTTGAAGAAAATTGTAAGTTTTACCTTTCTAAATGCAGTAGTAACTTTACAACATTCATGGTGTTAGGATGGTTTATTACAGCTCTCTGTTCAGACTATTATTGCTTACAACAAACTATAACTTTCTGCTTCAATACAGCGCCTCTGCTGCCCTCTAGCGGTACGATTGTGTAGGAACGCAGCTTTTGCAGCAGGTCCGACTATTTTATTTCCACTGACACATAATGGTTGTAAAAAGTTCACAATATTTACCATAGTAATCAAACATCTCATTTGTTAATTCAATTTGATTTAGATTTTTTTAACCAAAGGTGCGGCAGCAGGATTCTCACCTTCTATTTTACGTTTCTTGTGTCTACTCCGAGTTCTTTTCTGACCTGGCTCAATTTTTTTAAGCGGTGGTGTCGGCCCCTTCTTCTTCTTCTTCTTCTTTAGGCAGCTCAGGGGGTTCGGGTTGTGCGGTTTCCTTTTCCTCTTGGTCCCCCGTCTGTCTCCGTCCTTTTTAGTAATGCCCTGTTCTTCTTTCAGGCTGCGAAGGCTCTGCTGCTCCACCGGGCTCACGAGCTGGCCCATCTGGATGGCCTGAACCCGGTCCAGCGACGACTGGCTGGGTTTTTCAAGCACCATGGTGTTTTGGATGATGTAGAGAAGAGGGGCGCCTGGGATCTTCTGAAGACCTGTTGTCAGCTTGTAGTCCTGCACAATAAATACATTTAGGCATTTTTAAATGAACTTTAAATGTGACATTACATTACCTGTGTGGCAACAAAGTAGTGATGCGGGTTTGTGCCCTCCAGCATAGAAAGCAGGCACTTCGATGCAGGAACTGGACTCTTCATATGCTCACATTTCCTCACTTGATACCTCTGCAAAATAATTCTGGCCCCAACAAGCTCTTTCCCCAGAGTTTCCAATTCTTTTAAAGCGCAGCTTGGGACACACAAATACACAAATGTATGTTTAAAGAGTGTTATTTTCTTCGACATTGATTATATAAGGAAATCAGTATACTCACTTGGTGGTGCAAAGATGTACCTCGCCCATAAGATACTTTGGCATTTGTTCTTTGATTTGAATCTTGTTCTTTAATGCTGCTTGACAGAAAGTTCCGTCAATAAGAACCTGATAAGGTTCCCGAAAGTTAAAATTGTATTTGTAAAAAGATAACGTTTTCTTGGCTATTTTCTGTCGCTTGATCTTCATGACGGCTGATTGGATTTATGCAATAAGTTTCCCTAAATCTTAAATTTTAAAATTATGAATGAGAACGTTGTAGTTAGAGCGCTATCGGAAGAGATCAATGTTACATTATGGCAGCGTGAACTCACGCGACATGCAATGTGTTTACTTCCGCAGACTCCGTTGGGAAACAATATGAAGAACAAAGGTTCCGGTCAGCGTGGCTACGGACATTCATTTGATGTTGCATTTCATTATTTGCAATATTAAAACATAGAATGGTTTTTATTCAACATGGTTATTATTGTTGCTGTTGTATTGTTTTGCATTAATTTCGTGGTTTCCGGCGATTGTCAAGTGAATAATTGCTTTGTTTTTATCGGAAACACAAGGGTGCATTCCGGAAGTGCGTCAGATGTACGGCTCGAGTAAAGTGTCAGCCGTCGACAGAGTCGCTTGTGATTCACAGCCAAACGTTAGTCTTGATCGGGCATTTGTGTTGACAGGTTGACGCGTAACTCCTTTTCTCTTGCACCCCCACCTACTATGGCAGCCACCGACCCCCGGCTGTCGAGTGACGGCGGACCGACCAGCAGAGGAGGGTACCCAGGTGGGGAGAGCCGCAAAGACCGCGACGGATCGGGCGGTGGTAACGGGGAAGACGACCGGGACCGAGGCAATTTCGAGTGCAACATTTGTTTCGACACTGCTAAGGATGCTGTCATCAGTATGTGCGGCCACTTGTTCTGGTACGAACCGAGCGAGAAGGGCTTTGGGATTGGGAGTGCCGTAAAATGATCAAACGTGACCTGCCGTGCGGCCTTTATTTACCTCTGATTTAATGATAGCCATCTACGATTTACTGAGCATTACAAATCAAAGGTGTGTGTCCTTCACTTTACTTCATAAAACGCAAACACGCCTTTCTACATGATGGCTTATGTGTGACCTTGTATATTTTGACATAAATGGCTGACTTGCTGCTTGTAACACATTAACTAGCTTTCTCAGTTTGTGCAGATCAATGATGATTAAAGTTCTCGTTACTCAAGGAACAAAACACAAACTTGTGTTTTTAGAGCAAACTGGTTCAAAACGTGATCATCAACTTTAATCTAAGACTCACTCAAATTTGCATCTTTGTGGCCAGTACTTATTATTTGTTATCCAAATTGTGCATTGGATATTCATAACATTAACTGCAGGGAGTGCAAGGCATCTATCAGGCCTTTATTTGCACAAATGTATTTTTTATCACACTTGTGATCATTAGTTGAGTTGCCATGCTTCCCCACCAACCAGCCCCCTTGCCTTTGGCCTCCCCTAGGACCTCCAGACTTTGTAATATGATGCAACAATCAGTAAGGCAGCAGAGTGATGACATCGGTTCACCTGTTGCAACTTTCCATAGGAGTTGCCATAAAGCTCTCAGAATGATGCAGTGCAGGTCTACTTACAGCAAAATACAATATGCAAATAGTGAACCCACTTTTAACTGGAAAAATATTAATGGGGGGGAATGGCATTGAAATTATTTTCATACAATGTAGTCTTAAATAACCCTAAAATAGTATTTGCCTAATGACCCGCATACCCGTTTGGATTAATCTGTTCCACTCTGGGGTCATGTGACATCACATGGTCGCCTGCGGCATGAATTTATGACAGTCAGAATTGCAGTAGAGATAAAAATCGACAAAAATACATTTGACAGTGTAATGTGTTATTCAGTATTCAGCTTGGGAGTCTTGCCAACAGAGTTGGACAATTTGTTCAGTTGCGTGCATATTCCGAAGGAATGCCAGCTATCTGGGAGCTGCTGTTACACAAATACTACTTTGTGTGAGTGTGCATCTTTTTCTGAGTCCCTTTGTGTGTATCTCTGTGTGTTTGTCGTGCTTGGTCTCTCTCAGCTGGGTCTTTGTGTCATTCAGTCACAAACTATGTCAAATAGAACATCTAAAAAGATAATAATAAATGCTGTGTACAAGAGGGGTTAAATATTACAAAGCACAACTACCAACATATTTTTTCAAATTAATAATTGTACCCTTTCTCTTTTTTCAGCTGGCCCTGTCTCCATCAAGTAAGTTTACCATCATTAACTTTGCTGAGTAGTTTATGGAAATAAGATCAAACAGTATTTTTTTTTTTTAATTGATGTGTTTCAAGTTCTGGTCTTAACTATCTAATGATGGTGCTGAGCTAAGCTTAATGGTCATTACACTTGCGTGCGACACGGCACACGTAAGGTGACTTAGTACAGCTTAAACATACTAATGCCTTTAATGCTTCTGGTTACGCGTCTTTCTGTGTGGCACACTTTAGCTGGATTTACACGGCATGGTTCAAGTGACACACATTACACTTTCATGACAGACAAAAAATATTACTTGCAGACATGTATTTTATCCTCTGCAAAGAATGACTAATATTAGCCTTTGTATACTGCCCCCAAGTGGCCAAGGTGCGCACACCAGAAGAAGCAGCAAAATGTGTGTTGAATTGAAGCAAAAATGTGGCAAGACTGACCATATTTCTTTCCTCCTGCTGCTCTGTTCAGTGGTTGGAGACGAGGCCTAGCAGACCACAGTGTCCTGTGTGTAAAGCCGGTATCAGCAGAGACAAGGTCATCCCACTGTATGGACGAGGGAGCTCCAGTCAGGAGGACCCTCGGTGCGCCCTTTGATCATCAGACTGTGTGAAGGCCTGACAGTGTTCTTATGAGTGACTATTTGTGTTGGACTTTATTAGGTTGAAAACTCCCCCACGGCCTCAAGGACAGAGAACCGAACCAGAAAGCAGAGGCGGGGTGAGTCTGGTTTTATTATATTGACGCTGTCTGGACAAAAGTTGAATTCATGCACATTTAGCTTGTTTACCTTTCATTCAATTCCAAGTGGCGTGTGCTTTTTAGATGTTCCAGGGTTTCAGCGACACCAGTTTTCACATGTCGTTCGGCATCGGCGCTTTTCCCTTCGGGTTCTTCACGACCGTCTTCAACGGCAATGACCTTTTTCACAGAGCAGGTAGAGTCGTTAATAAATGATCTATTTCATTTAGAATTGATTGTAGTCTGAACTTTGTTGTACCTATTTCCCGCATCCCCCTCCATGGTGTCTTTCCAGACCAATACCCAGGTGATGCCCAAGGCAACGGCGGTAACGGAAATCACAATTGGCAAGATTGCCTCTTCCTGTTCGTGGCCGTTTTCTTTTTCTTCTGGCTGCTAAGCGTGTGACAAAGAGGACGAATGGCGAAGACGGACGGACGGACAGAGGGGAAGGGATGGGTCACTTAACCTGAGCCACATACACTCATGTCTTTTTTTTTTTTCTTCCTGGGAAGAGCAGTTGTTCACAAGAAGCTTCCAATCTGCCTTTTGTTAATAGAAACAGTGAAAAGCAGCTGTTGAATTACACTGTACAAATAATTAGTCTGTTTTTAGGGGGTCAGAAGAAGACAGTATTATGTGGTCAGGGTGACCAGGTTATGTCAAGTGAGTGTAGTTCACCCCTCTACCCGCTTCTCGAGGCCCAAGACAGTGATGGATGGAAGAGCACTGACTCCATTGGTTACCATAACAACCTTTTTCTTGCCTTTAAAAGGCCAAAGAGTAGCAGTTTGGTTCTGAGTCATTGGTTGTGTGTAGATATTTGTCTTAAAAATGACTGCCAGTGCACTGTGATGCCATTTAAACCTGTCCTCATTTGTTCAAAAATGTTTTTCTTCTACCAAAGCGTCCCAAAATAAGAGCAAATGAGAAGAAAAAGCGAAATCTCAATGAACCATATTGGGAAAATGATTTCCGTCAGACACACAGCAGTTCAGTGAACTGCATCATAAACCATAAACCACATCATGTATGTCAGAGCGACTGATCCATTTGTATAAAGATTTGTAAATGTTTTTTCTTGTCCTTTTAAATTCACTTGTAGCAAATGCACTGATAACCAGAATGCTTTTTCTAAATTTTGCCACGCGACATTGACACATTTTCTGCAAGTGTGTACCAATACAAAATAGGAGCTTGGCTAATGTGAGACTAAGCAAGACATTAAAATTTCTATCAAGGCAGTCACAATGTTTTGTGTCTTAATACATGGTCGAACTCTGAACACAACCAATTTTGCTTGCTCATGAGATCCAATATAAACCCTGATGCAATGTGTTGAAACATTAGTAAGACAGTGGGCATTTTGATTTTTTTTTTTTTTGACACAAAACTATTTTTTTAATACAAATGAACAATATTTACGCAGTCAAGCGTATTTATAAAACTATCAAAAAATATTCTATCAAAAGAAATGACGTTGGTCCTTTGTATAATATTGGCAACAGGTAAAATATTCCTAGGGCTAAAGCCAACTTGCATGAACAATAGATGCAGTCAATCAAGAAAACCCGCATCAACTTTTGACATGTACATTTCGGCCAAAAACATTAACATTTAAACTTTGAAAAATAATTCAAACGTGCAAAATCAGCATTTTTTGGGGTAAACACAACAATCAACGGCCCCCTCAGACCCCCGGCTACTTTTCAGTGTTTTTGCATAATCACTTCTTTTTTTTGGGGATCTTGTTGGATTTGTTCAAGATCTTCATGAGATTTTTGGACATGAAGTATGGCTTCTCCTGAGAGCCATCATTGCGTTCCAAGTCTTCCACTGTGAAGAGTTTGGTGCAAAGTTAAAATATTTATCACACTGGTTTATCTACTCTTGAATTTAAAAAAAAAAATCTTAGAATCGAAGCCTTGTTATTGTGTACTCACGGAAGCAGAGGAAGAGTGTGTCCACACACATGCTGTACACACTGAAGAATCCGTGAGCGATGAGGTAGCTACCAAACACTACCGTCTGTGAAGGTCATTTGGAGAAACAACATTAAATGACTTACTTGATCACATGGGTAGATGAAATCAACAAAGTCATACAATGATTGGCGTCCAGTAGTAGTTGAGGGTCTCTGACTGTGCTGTGCTGTGCGGAAGAGGAATTCGGCCAGAGAAGAAGAAGAAGGCCAATACGCCTGCAAGTAAAAGCTTGGTATTACTATTTTGCTCAATAGGGATGCTTTTCTTTTTTTTTTTTAAATTAAAAATGTGCAAAAAAAATACGTACCCACTCCACCCACTACGAGGAATTTCCCAAAGAACAGCAACAGGTCGGTCACTTTATCTAGTATTACGGCTCTGTGAGGAACAATTATGTATTACACTTTTAAGATTCATAAGTGAATAGAAGATTTATTGTAAACTAATTATAATCAAATCAGTACAAACAAACTGTTCTTTCTAAAATGTCCCATCTGTCCATTAAAAAAAAAAAAACAAACGTGGACTTTAAGCACAAACCTTATTATGTTTCTCATGATCAGAAAGAAAGCATTCTTGGCTGAGGTACAGAAGTTTTTTCCATAAACAGCAATCTGTGGAAAAGCACAAGTACTGCATTACAAAAAAAATAACAATCATTTAAATAATACATATATTTAATAATAAGATAAACATATATTCATATATTGAGCTTACCATGATGTATGCATTTCTATTGAGAAACTTGATGCACTTCTCCAGGCACCAGAAACAGCACTTCATGCAGCACAGAATAAAACGTGCAACCGGGTTTTGAGCCGCTGGGTGGTGATAATACGGGAGACAAAAACATCAGTGGCCTTTTTAAAAACAATATATACTAACAGTACAGTAGCTCATTAGAGGAGAGAGGCTTTACCTCTGGTTTTGTGGTCAATGTATTCGAGGAGGCTTCTTATAACCTGCACCAAGGTCAGAATCAAAGCACCAAATGCCAAAGAGCCAACATGGTACCTGAAATTATTTGTGGTAGGTTAAGAAAATAGATATGGTGTCATGAAAAGATTAAGAATAATTTTGCAATACAAACATGGACTTACCTTAGTGTGCGCACAAAGGCACTGCACACGGGGAACATGGGGATGTCATCGGGTTTTTTGTAAGCCCAGTAGTAGGCGGCAAAGGCACCAGCTAGGGTGCACTGGCCCAGAGCGATGACAAAGTTCATGCACCAGAGAAAGGCCACCACATTGTAGATCTGAAGGTTGAACAGGTTCCTCTGGAAGAGCCCCTCCGTGTTGTAATTGACAAAGATGCACGCAGCGGAAGGGCAGGTTGGGTAATCGGATGCGTTGAAGGACTAAAGCAGTGAGGGAATGGAAAAAAAGCAAGAGGCCGCATTCAAAGTCATGCAGGACTGATTTTCAGGCCGCCAATCGAGGCTATATTGATTTATCTGACCTGAGGGTCACAGTCCACGGTGCCGTTGATGCGCTGACACTCACTTATACTGGAGTTGAGAGCCACCACTTTGTAGGATGCTCCTCCCGAGGTGGCTAGATACCTGTATCGATTAGCTTAGGAGATCAAACAAATGGAGTCGTCCGTATCCACATGCTCACAATGAAAGGATACAATGCAGTGCTACCCCAGTAGGCCACACAAACCAAGAGGAGAACAAACGTCAACAGAGGATAGAACAAGGTGCTCATCATTTGACCGATGGCCCTGTGGAAGAGCGCATGTTGTTTAGAAGAACACACCAGATGTACAGAATTAAACATCTAATAAATTGCATCACAGCATGACTCACTTGCTGGACTCTTGGATGAGCGCGATGGCGATGAGGATTCTGTTTCGGAGGAAGATGAGGAGTAAGATCAGGATGGCTTCCACCACGGAGAGGATGATCACTGCGGAGGCAACAAAAGGAACAGGACAATGAAAAAAAAATTACAGCATTAAGATAATGGAAGATAAAAATGCCTTATTCTTATTTTCAGAAAATATGTTCACACATGAGATACTGTACGTCGCTGAGTAAACTCACAGAAAGCTAACCAAGTTTCTTGCACTTTTAGGTAAAAGCTGAAGTTGGTGGTGAAACCAATGTCAGTAATTGTAGCAGAGAGGTTCTTGTAGTTTGCATACTCCCAGTAGCAGTGCCAAATCCCTGGAAAAAAAACACACAATGCTTTAAAAACATGCTGTGAATCAAATAAATGCTGTGATTGCTAAACTTTCTATTTCAAGTGGAATTGTTGAGTTCAAAGTCACCATATGCCCCGGTGCAGAGGACAGCTGCAATCAGGAGCCACACCATCACGCCAGCAGTAAATCTCAGCAGGAGCAGGAACAACAGACTGAGCACCATGGCTATTGCCAGACCACTGCAGAAAACAAAAAAAAAAATGGTACTGCGTATTCGTCAACAGGTGGAAGAGCAAGACATCAACTCACGCGAGGATCCAGGGCCATGATGATGCAAAATCCTCAAAGATCCTGACCCCTATGTCCCTGGCGCTGAAGCTGTTCAATATGTCCCTGGATCAAGGCAAAAACAAACAGTTGCTAGTTGGCAACTATTCACTAAGCATTCTAGTAGCTCCTAAATTGATGCAGCGGTAAAGAAAAATGCACAATTGCAAGGCACAGAATTCAAATCCATCACAGGAAAGTCTAATATAAATAAATATTGGCATCCAAACCAAGACTGAACACATGCGAGAAAAAATAAAACTGAGCATGTCTCAATATAACACTGCTGATTCATGCATAGCAACGGGACTGACTATAACCAGACGCTATTTGAAGGTTGGACACACTTACGAGGCAACCGACCCTGTGCTGGTGATGAGGACAACAAGTGGATTACTAAAGTGGGTCTGCTTTTATTTTGGTATTTGACAGTGATGTTCATAATGTGAAATGTTCTTTTTTGAGGTAACATTGCTCTGCACTTATTTATTGGCTTTACCCCGTGCCGTTCTTGATAAGGCTGGCTGTTTCGTTGACAGATGTTGGCAAGCCTGGAATGGTGGAAAAATCCGGTGGAATGCTCCCAAGCAATTGGACATCAGGCAAACACCTTCCAATAACTGCAAAGTGAAGAAAACAATCAAAATGATTTATTGGGGGTTTTTTTTTTCCACATTTGAAGCAAATATAAAAAAAAAAAAAATCCAGCGGAAACTCAGAAGTCAAACAGTCCGTTTTATTGAACTTGCACTCACCGGAGGTTGTGGGAATAGTATAGAAAGGACACAGATCCTTTTCCACAATGTCTTTAACAGTCTAAAAATAAAATGATTCAGTTAAGATTTAAGTTCTGGCAACATAGTCATACAGAAGATATATTATACAATCTGTATTATAACTTACCAAACGAGTGTCCGACAGGTTTAAAGACGGTGCACAGAGGCTTTGTGTGAAAACATTTGCAGGCTTTGCAGTTGGAGCGAAGTCTAACGGCGCCACGAAGGTGAATTCACTCGGGCACTTTTCCACACATATCTGGTTGGAGGGGGGCAGCGTGATTACGGGTGGAGAAAGGCAGCAAGTGTAGCAAAGAAAAAAAAAAAGTTAGTTCATGTGCAAAGCATTCTACCTGTGTGGTTGGACATTGCAACCCGTTGAGAGCTGCTGCCATCACATTCACTCCCGTTGCACATTTGAGAATGTCAAAGTAAAATAGCGAGGGTCGGTTTCTGAGAAAGAAGACAGAAAGGGAAAAATATGAACTGACGGCGGATTAATATACTGTATATTTTGTAATCTGTGCAGGTGAAAGTTAATCACATGTTTGGTCCGGTGCCACAGAACCATCCAGTTGAGTTTTTGGGAAAGAGAACTTGCCGGGGATCTCCGTAGAGCCATGCTGACAAAAAGGAAGGACGCACACAAAAAAATGAAACCAAATGACACAAACGGCTAAAGATAGACTAAGCCCACATTCTAACATTTTGAAAACAAGGAGTGCCACAAAAGATTGTCATGGGCTGTAGAAAAATAGACTTGGACAGCATCCAATAATGTATTTTAATAAGGTCCTATTGAGCTGGCTGCACACAGACTTTGTGTTGACTTAAGATAAGGAAGTGGGTGCTGTGTGTTGGAATGAGTTTCATGACCAAGCTGGTCATCATTTAACAAGCTCAATACTTCTATTGTATTTGTTTCTTGTAAAGAGGAAGTCATTGTGAGGTTTAATCTACATACTATCCCTAAGGGCACTGTTGCCATTTTTTTTTAATGCAGCTACTAAGGTAAAT
This sequence comes from Syngnathus floridae, assembly GCF_059516105.1. Lineage (NCBI taxonomy): Eukaryota > Metazoa > Chordata > Actinopteri > Syngnathiformes > Syngnathidae > Syngnathus > Syngnathus floridae. The sequence goes on from NC_142433.1 coordinate 1,970,227, forward strand.
TAACAAACCTTGATGTGCTTACTTGTGTGGTGTTGAACGTTTGGGAGATTGCGTGCGTTTGTCTGGTTAAGCTTACCTAAAATCCCAACTGCGATGTAGCCAAGGATGACCAACATAAACAAAACGCAGCAGATTATGTCAGTGCACCCTCTGGGGAGAAAAACAGGAGGGCAAAATGTCTTAGTGAGCCGTGTGGACTTTGCACAGAAATGTGTTGTTGTCATGGGAAAAAAAAAATGCAGAAGGAAATTGAAGCTCACCTCTTCCTTATGGGTCCATTAAAGGAGGGGTCATACTGGACAGGTTCACCTAGACAAAAGAAAAGACAAGGAAATTGATTTCTATTCTATATTTTTTATATTCTAATATTTTAATGGTTGTTTCATGCACATTATATTTTTAAAATATTTACATTTTGTGTTTTAGTTACTGTAAATTTGCAATCAAAAAAAGTTAATGAATGACCAATTGTACACTAATTGTATGACTTGGTAACTTACAAGTGCTGTAAAATATTTAAGTACAGGGTGGTGGTGTTGCTGGTGGAAAAATGTTTCCTGGAACAAAAAAACTGACTAACCAGGATGTTACTACATTAAAAGGAAGATGTGTTAAAAAAACACCAACTGCAACACATCATTTGAATGTGTTTTGAATTTTGCAATGTTGTTGACTGGTACATTATGCTTTCAGAAAGTGGGATCAAACTCGAAAACCTTGAAGATAAAAAAAAATTCTTGCAAAAAATATGCCTTAAATGTCAAACTGGCATGATGTGCATAAGATGCTGACGTGAGCTAAGAACTAGCTAGCTAACATGATCACACATACACATTATTAGTAGAGCAGTAGACTAATTAAAATGTTTAAGCATTGCATGAACAGGTAATAAAGATTTTATGATGGCAACAGTTTGGTCATCCAAATATTAAGCAATGTCAATAGCAAATGTTTTGAAATCAAAACAAATCAGAGAGCAAAAAAGGCTGGTCCACTTTATTGTGAATATTCCAAAAAAGGGAAAAATATATCCCACGGTGGGATATCTATATTGGGATTCCCACCGCTCAAGAGTTCATCCTCAGAGAGTAAATAGTGACAACGAAGGAACCTGTTCATCAGCCTCTTGCTATGACACAAGTGTCACATTTCACAATGCAACTCGTAAAAAGGTTCAGGGTCATTCCATTTAAAGACGTCTCCGTTTTATAACGTTTTTATAGCGTTGACGAGAAAATGGGGTCACAGGGAATAGCATTCCGAGTCATCTGATGACTCAGCTTCTGTGTGCAATCAGAGCAACATAATCATAAAATGTCAAATCGGTCACTTCCTGGTTATAGAGCTAACTCCAAATGATTCTCATTTAGATTATGCATCGGCCTTACGCAAGATTAAAAAGGAAAGAGACCTTTCAAAACATGAATTTATTTAAGTGTTAAAACCTAGTAACTCGTTGAAACCTCTTTTGTATTTGTACTAATCACACATCCACATACAATGAATCAGACATTTTGTTATTGTTTAATAAAAGGTCATAAAACACAAATAATCACACAAACATCTCCCGAGGCGTTTTTGTATTTTATTCCAATATATGAAATGAAATATAATCTGTATTTACCTGCAAGGAGGGTTTATTTACTATTGCCTTGTTAAACCTCCCATTCTGTCAATACACTTGTGGTTCCATCAAAAGAGAAGCAGAAGTGTACAAAGTCCTATACAAACCTTTTGTAAATCTGGATTGTCAGAAGGAATGAATGTTTTCTCAGGCAAAAAAACCCCGATTATTATTAAGGAGCATAAAAAATTTTCTTTATCCATATTTTCGATATAGTAACTTGTTTTCTACAGATATAAACAAAATAAATACAGCTATACTAGAATACTTTATAGCTTATCTTTTACATCTATTACTACAATTATTACTTTAGAATTGCAATGAAATAATTAAATCTATATTTTTGTTTGGCGTAAAAACGGAACAGCGTCGTAAACCGAGAACTACGTGTACTGTGATTAGAAGATGTGTTTTAAAAATCAACGATACAAATTAGCATAAGAATTATACTGTGAAATGTTTAACACCCGCTTATTCAAACGTAAAAGTAAAGACTTTTTGTATTTAGTCCCGTTTAAGCGAAGTACAACAAAAAGTCTCCCGAGGTAACGGGTGATGGCGACTTGGCAACTCACCGAACTCCGATTCCGGATTTGTCTGCGTTTTCTTGCCCATTTTCCACCTTGACCCCCACCTATCTTCCTCGGCTTGTCACTTACAACTCACTTTATTTTAAGTAAGTCAAAAAGCCCTCAGGAAAGGGTAGAATAAAAGCTTTTAAGAAGTAACAGTCGAGTGAATCTTTTCCCAGCAGACAGTTGTTACTATGCAATGACGGTGCCAAGTGCGCACCTGTGTTGGGAAGTGAACCGGAAGTGTCCAGGAGCACGCGCGTTTACAGAGGCCGGAAAATATAAACATAAGTTTAGTTTTTGATAGTTTTTTTTTCAATAGTCCTTTATTGGTGGCATTTCGTCTTGTGTTATTGTGAAAAATGATATTTGGAACATCGTATTCACCTTCCATTTTAAACAATGGATGTGTACATGACAATGACGTCATCTTTATGCGTATTTAATTTCAATATGTACAAACATCCATAATACTGGAACTGTTGTAGTGCTGCCAATCTTGTTTACAAACCATATGAGACAATCGTTGAAGGATTCTACATGAAAACATTTTATGCAAATTTATTATTTTAAATGCATATGATAAACATTAAAACTAATAAAAGGCAAAACAAATGACACTATGTCTCCAATACATGATTGGTCATTGGATTTCTGCATGAGAGTGTACAAAAACAGCACCAAAGAAAATATAGAATAAGAGCTAAACAATGGCACATTAATGCTAAAACCTGTCAAATATATGTTGTTCAACAACAAGCATACTGTATGTAAACAAAATTGGTATTTCATGTTGAGCACAGAGGAAATGATGAGTGACATTGAAAATCTGGCAAAAATGGAAGAAAGTAAAAAGCACTGTGATAACATGATACGGAAAAAAAATCCCATTTCTGTCATTAAATGCTGGGAAGAGTCAACCCACAGTCTGCTCCCAACTCAGGACTGGTCTCCAGTGGAGCCAATCTGCTCTGCTCCAAAGCAATGGCCTCTGCAGAGTGTTTACATTTCTCCGAGCCACACTGGCAGGTAAAGTATTTGCTCTTAATGTCCCAAAAACGATCTCCATAATCAAACCTATGGGCGAAAAAAGATATATTAGAAAACTGTGAATTCTAGTCAGTTGCACATGTATCGCAACCAAAATCACAGCTATCTAATGGAAGCACTGGGAGAACCTACTAATGGTGACATCCATCATAACACATCTCACCCGAGCTCTTGGCCACTATGGATGTCTCTGGAGCTGAAGAAAGCGATGCGAGGGAATCGCAGGTCCTGGTGCAGCATGAAAACGCGCACCGGGATGAGGTTAGGGTCACAAAGGTGGTTGATGAAGCGGCTGATGTTTCCGTAGTAACGAGCATCAATACAGTACACCTCCCCGTCCTTCAGAGAACACACAGGATGTGTTAGACATCAATGGAGCAGGAGATCTTGTACGCTAATTATTACTTTATTGTCCAGGTCAAAAAGGTAGGAGTCATCCTCTCTAACGTCCGCTTCTGCATCTGAGATGAGCTCTCCCACATATCTGCAAGGAATAATAATATTAAAACATGGAACCATTTGTGGTAAAACCACCAAAGAGACTGGAGGGTCCCCACTTACTCGCAAATGAAGCTTCCCTGGGGAATGTCTTGCAACGCTCGGACACCCCAGCCCATCTTCTCTGTCCTGTAGAGCTGAAGGCGAACTCTGAGGGAATGAGAGGAACAACGTTTAGTGCAGTAGACTAAAGGTGATGCAAATACAATTAAAAAAATATATGTTTAATACTTACTTGATGCCAGCCTGTACCACTCTATTCTTGCATGTCCGGTGACAAGAACAGGCCATGTTGCATTCAAAAATGAGAGGAGGTTCAATCTTGTTAAATTCTTGAAGCAATCGCTGATCCTGTTCAAATAAAAACAACAAGAGTATTTTTATGATACTAGTTTTTGGATCTCAAACCAGATCCATTTTGGTTTTACCTTGTCATACCAGCAACGGATGCTGAGCTGCCCACAAAGGCAGTTGCTGGAGGAACAGTCATCTGTGCAGCCACAGTGCTGAGAAAACATGACAGAGTAGCTTAGCTTCTTTTGGAGTGGAATACTAGTAAAAAAAAAAAACTCTTACCTGTAAATGTGTGATATTACGGTCGATATTCATCGCTGACGTTTCACAGTTTTCCGAAACGTATTTGTAGTCTGAAGGACAGCCTTCGTCATCTACTGCATTGACACATGGAATGGGTGCGTTCTCGTAGCCTTGCGCAATGTCACTAGGAAAGTACAGCAATAATGAGTATGACGATAAAAATATAACAAGCGTTGACAGGAAGTGAGCATTTCAAATGTCAACAACACCAACCTGCATATAATTCTTTCGGTCCTAAGCACGCGATTGGTTATTCCTCTTCGTATCTTCCTGTTGATCTGGAGCGCAACCCATACTGGAGTGTCGGGGCGTGCAAGGGTGAGAGGCGTGTCCCCTTCCCTGTTAATAGTATCGATATCGGCACCTCTCGAGAGAAACAAGCTAAAATGAAAACACAGAATATCCCAAAGTCATGTGATTGAGTAATTTGATTATTCAGCTGAATAATAATGTTGTTCAGAGATGACTCACGTGACACAATCCAAATATCCTTCTCTGGCGGCGATGTGGAGTGGCGTGTCACCGTGCACGTTTACTGAGGCAAGGGAACAACCAGCGTTCAAAACCATCTCTGCGATATCTACATTTCCTGCGTAAGCTGCCCAATGGAGACATACATTCAGCTCCTAAAGAGGAAACATTTGTTTTTTAGGTCAAAATACAAAAATACATCTAGATGACCAAAGTGCTTATTTTCAACCAATTTTGGGAGAGGCTTTTATGAGACGATAAGAGCTCACCTTGTCATTAATAGTCACGTCAGCTCCTCGGTTCAGTAGCACTTTGATCACGTCCACGTGTTTGTGTTCTGCAGCCCAGATGATTGGCGTCCAACCACCGTTATCCTGAGATGCCCAAAAATGTGTCAGTGGGGTGTTTTCACGACTGACAGCATGCAGTTTGTGGCTAATTTAAAATGTGTACTTTTGGAGATAGGCAAAAAATTTTTTTTAAATCGAGCAAACCCTCAAGCTGCTTTTCAGCCTTTTCTTTACCTGTGCATTTACATCCACCTGTCCTGTCTCCAGCAGTACGTTGACAATTTCAAGGTTGCCCTGTTTGGCTGCATGGTGGAGACCTGTATATCCATCCTCCTCCTGAAGAAAAAAAAAAAAACTAAATTGAATTATTCTTGACGAAAAATATAAACGTTTACTTTGGGCAACAACAGATACTCACAACATGGTAGACGCAAGCCCCATTTTGAATCAGGTATCGAGTCAGCTCTATGTGATTGTTGATGATGGCTTCTAGTAGTGGTGTTCTGAGGTCCTTGTCCTGAGCATCTATTTGAGCACCCGCCTGTCAGTAGAAACTTATTTAGTTCATGCCAAAAATGTGGAAAAGATCAATAAATCAGACCCGATCAAGGGATAATATGGATGAACTCAGATTAGATGGAGTTAGAGTGCCACAAATTACTTCCAAATGAACTTCAAATGTTCGAGCAGGCTTTTTCTGCCATTTATAGATCGTCAAAGGAGAATATGTACAGGAAAAAGTTTGGAAATAATTTGTCTTCATTTTGTTGGAGCACAAAAATCTCCAAGATGGCCTCACACACTTGCAGCAGGATGTAGCAGACTTCCAAAAGCCCTCTTTGAGCCGCAGCATGCAGAGCAGAGCGTCGATTCTGAGATTCAGGCTGGTATGCGGGATCAATGCCCTCCACTTGAACACATCATACACAAAACCATCAACACCACACTGTACAAGTTTACAAGATTCTTTTTGACATACTTAGCATGAGCAAAACTCTCTGGACTTCGCCTTGTTTGGCAGCAGGATAAAGTTGACGTGGGTGGAACCTTAATTTCTTTCTCCTAGGGGGGAACATTTTTTATCCAGCTTTATTTTTTGCATTGTAAACATGAATTTAATCTCGATCACGCTAATTTACAGGAGTTATACAGCAATTGAGAGCAAACCTTTCAGTATCCTGAGTGAGAATAGCCTTTTGTAGCGCCGTCCTGCTGGCTCCTGGCGGAAGAGCACTGGCGCAAATGGGTTTCCCATTTGGCATACACAGAGACGGTCCCACGCTGTCCACGCCCTCCTCGGGAGGGGTCATGGTGGCGGCGGATGAAGTTGAGGGCACGGGCTGGGGCGGCTGCTGTTGCTCGACTGTTACTATGGCCATTCCATGGCTGCGCATACGTGCACTGGTGAAGGCAGTTGATGGTAAGAAGTACTGTATATATGCAAAAGATTTATTTTTTTCAGCAGTACTTTTCTTTCTCATTTATTATCTTTTAATGCTTTTTAAAACGGTGACCAGTTTCGCCTTCTCGTGGAATCTTACCTGACAGGTCTTTCGGGCATCTTCCCATCTTTCATTCCTCCCGTGGAGGCTGCGAGAGACGGCGCCGAAGGGACAGTGGGCGGCAAAGACGGCGTGGTGGTGGAGGACGCCGACATGGTGACGACCAGGCTTGCAGATGCCGTCGCCGCGTTGAAGGGAGGCATGGTGACCTCTTGAGCCTCGCTCGCATCCTCGCCGCAGTGGGGACAGAAAAGCATTCCGCCGTTTTCCCTGCTCCGCCCTCCCCCAAGTACCGTGACACATCCACGGTGGAAACGATGGGCGATGCGCTGGTCCGGGCAGCATTCAAGGAATGTTCCCTTGAAGAAGAAAATTTGGATGAACACGGGCGCCGTTTTGAAGATAACAATAAGTGCTAACAACTTACTGCTATACAAAAGAAACCACAACCGGGACAGCAGTGGTGTTTCACCATGTGGGCGCGATGGGTTTCACAAAGCACCATAAGGGGCACCCGGCTAGATGGACGCATGGTTTCTCCTTTGGTCGTCACATTGGTGCAAGCCCTCAGCTGGCAGATTCAACAAAACATTGACAGACAGCGAGCTTGTGATTTACATACAAACAAATGCGATCATGTTCTAAAGAAAACTGAAGATCTTGATGGGCCAGTGCACCTTCTCGTGGAATCTCTAATGTGTGGTCACAAACCTCTCCATTGCTGCTCTCAGTGGCCATACACTGTCTACTGGCACGATGGTTGGCGCTGTCAACACGAGGCGCTTCCATTCGGCAGCTACAAAGGGGAAGCTCCTCCAGCCGCTCGGTGTCCCCTCCATCGCTTCCCTCTGCGACAAACACATACAGCAATACGTTCCGACGATCCAATTGGCTATATCTGATTCTCATCGTAGCAAACGATGAGAAAAGTAAAGTTAATATAAACCTACCATGATGAGGTGAGAGTGTCAGGCTGTCGGCAGCAGCGATGTTTAACGCGCCTAAAGGCACCTCTGTGTACTCAGTCGACCTTCCTGCCGAAACTTCACATTTTATTGTTGGTCAGTGATAATATGCAGACCAGATTTAATGAGTAGAAGAAAGTTTTCATGGTCATCAATACATAAGACTTCATTCATGGCACTCACCTCCAACTGTCTCCAGCACAGGAGACTTGATCCTATCTTTCCCCTGATCCACCTGTTTCCATGGAAACTCTTCAGACTTGTTCTGAATCAGTGCGCCTCTTTGTGATTCACAGTCCGATTCCTAACAAGAATATTCCGTTTCAATGCTCCTGATATTGCATTCACGTCAGCATCTTTGACTTACCATTTTTTGCGTCTTGTCAGAAAAACCATCAGACTTCTCAGGAGATAAATGGACAAGTTTTCTTTTTTTTCCAACTGTCAAGCAAGGCGCATTAATTTTTTTTTATGACACAGCAAAACTTATTATTTCTAAATATTCATGCTCACCAGTTTCAGTGTCGGACGAAGACCCGGATGGAGTCACAGGTCTGGTCGGCGTGTCAGTTTGGCTCATCTGTATTATCACTGAGTTAGAGCGTTAAATGCTGGGCCCCGCTTTATTCGTTTATATAAAAGAGATTTACCTGCATTGGTGATAGCCGGGACATTGTTTTACGTGCCCGATGGATTTTGGGTGATTCCGATAAGGCAGAGGGAGAGGAGGAACTTGGAGGTGGAGACGGCAGGACAGGTTTAGTACTAATAGGACCAGAAACACTCATCTTTGCTCGGCCTGGGGAGAGCGTCATCGATGTAGAAGGAGAAGAGGACAACAGGGAGGAGGTCCCGGGTATGGATTTAGCTGCATATCCTGTAAGGGAGAAGTTAAATGTAGGGATGTTGATGAGGGAAAAGCAAAGAAGCAAAATATCACCTGGAGGTGGTTTGTTAAGTGGGGAGGATGCTCCATCCTCTCCATCAGCATCCTTTGCAAGCTCCTGAGAAGTCAGCACCTGTGTTGCTGGATCTGCTTTTCTGTCAACGGCATCTATGGTGATGTCAGCATCATCTGAAAGGAAAATTTATTAAAACGTGTATCAACCTCTTGCACACAAAGAATATAAACTAAAGGGGGTAAATACCCTGTTCGACTTGACTTGGCCCAGCTATGGACTCTGAGACATTTTCTTCTGGAGACTCCTAGGGAATAAACAAGAGATTATCCAAAATATAACTATATTTGCATAAATCATAATATATTTGCGTTGAGTTTGAAATGTCAACCAATCGTATTCGTGTTGACGTGAAATGCCGCCATTGTTGCCGCAAAAATCGAGCAAAAACAAAAGAAGTCCAAACTTAAGCATCATAAAAGAGCAACTGAAAATATTAAGAAATAACAAATTAGGTCACGTCCTCGACAAAAAAAATATCACAGCGAAACAGAATCATACATATCTTATACACAGCATTGTTACTAGCTAACATCACATTTGCTAGCAGTTTTGCACAACATGGAAGCAAGCAGCTGCTGTCACCAAAACGTAAAACGCTGCATATTCAGAGACGACTGCACCTTAAGCGTTTTCTTTTGCTATTTTATCAAATTTATTTTCTGGTGTAATGGCTGTTATTTGCTACCTTTGTCGCAGACTCGGATGCCGACATCTTTCCCAATGAGCGTCGACGTATGTGAATGTGAACGTGCGTACGTCACGTGGTAAGCCCCGCCTCCCCGGTCTCCGACGTTATTGATTTAAATCTCGCTGATCGGAAATCAGTATTCAATGCTCACGCTTAAGACGAACATAGCGAAAATGAACGATATAACCGACTCAAAGTCAGTCTGGTACCTGTAACAGTGTTTTACTGCTCTTGTCTCGAGATGTTCTTCAGTCCGAGAGGTCGTAAAGTAAACAGACTGGCTGGAGTAGCAAGGAACGGAAAAGATTGTAACTAAAACAAATCAGTGCCTGTTTTGTGAAAACAGACGGATATAACTACATCGGTTTGATACACTCGACGGAATAAAGAGAAGGTGAGTTCATGCAAAGTTAAATTCTGCAGTATGACAAGTGAGGATGTTTTGATTGTGCGTGAGTGGTTAGATGCACAGCAAGCTAACTTGTTTGCTAACGGTAGCTGCGTGCATTAGCTGTGAAGGAAAAATAGTTATCAATAACATCACATTGATTCATGATTTTGGAGTCACTGAATTATGGGAACCTTTCACTCCTGATCAATTATTTAAATGATGATTTTTTTAAATTTCATTAAACTTGCATAAGATGCCAAAATAAGCTTTCAAGTGATATCTAAATGCTCCATCTCAGACACGATGGAGATGCTGTGTTTCCGCTTGCCCGGCCATGGAGACATGACCCTCAAGCACATGAATTCTTTGAGGTCTCGCCAGCATTTTTGTGATGTTACCATATTGAGCAGCAACAACCAAACATTCCAGGGACACAAGGTAGTCCTGGCTGCATGCTCACCCTTCCTGAGAGACCAGTTCCTCCTCAACCCTTCCTCCAAGCTTCAGGTAAAGAATGGACAATGGCATAGTATCTGTTGTCCTGATCTAAACAATGCTCTGTTTCCCCCCAAATGTCTAGGTGTCAATGCTGCACAGCTCTTCAGTTATGTGTGATCTGCTACAGTCCTGCTACACTGGTGTCCTCCAGTTTAAACCAGAGGAGATCGTCAACTACTTGACTGCAGCGAGTTACCTGCAGATGGAATATATTGTAGAGCGATGCCGTGATGCTCTGAAGAAGTACATGCAGCAGAAAAACCCCAATCCACTGAAGGTTAGTCTTTAAAAAAAAATTTTACAACAACAATAAAACATTTTCCAAGATACTCAGAAACAAATATGCAATCAAGCACCATATTGATTCTAAATGATGTCCAACAGAAGATGAACGACCTAGCCAATCAATGAGACCCTATTGATTTTCAAATGGGTCGAAGGTGAAAGCCTACTCAACTCAATATGTCAGAGAGAGAAAAGAATCCTGACATTTCTTCAGGGCAGCTGATCCAAGACCCAGAGCTTACATTATTTTCGGATTGTTCCAGATAACTACAGAGCAGAGCCCACCTCAGCCCGTGATTGTCAGTGGCAGCATTCATTCCATCGCAACCACCCTAAGCGGCCGCCCTGAAGTCCACTTGGTGGAAGAGAACAGCGCACAGGAGAACAGTCAGCGCAATGATGGCAAACCATGTGTGAAGGTATGCGTGTTCCCACTTGCCAGCCAGTACTAGTGTCAATAGTGATGCTTCAGATTCTCTAATGTTTGGCACAGGATAATCCTTCAGACCAAGGAGGAGACGCCCACCGAGATGTGTTCCAAGTGTACATCTCTGATGAAGAGCAGAACATTGTCAAGGAGGAAGAGTCCGGAGCTCCCACCGATGCGCATAATGATGCCCGTTCCCCCACAGAAGACGGGGCGGTGGCAGAATATGACTTAACAGCTCAAGGTGCCGGCACTGACGCCTTCTCAAAGGATGGAGTGCGATCGTTCAGACACAAGTTGTCAGAACCCGTCCGAGGCCGAGGGAGAGCGATGGGGAGGGGTTTCAAGAGGAGGCGGTGGGTGTCGTCTCAAGAGAAAAAAAGTCCTCGATCAGCCTCTCAAGATTTGTGGTACCTCGCAGGGACTGCTGGCGGCTTTGGGATGGACTTGAGCGAAGGGCTCAAGACGGGGAATTTTTTCTCAGTCGACCTCCCGCGGTTGGACTTGAGTTTAGATGACACTCGGGGGGATAAGTCGTTGCCGCTGGCCGCCAGCAGTTTGACACATTTTGCAGTGGACGAGTCTGGAGATGCCGGCGAGGGGAGTTGCGGGTTGAATCCCGGCACGAGCGAGGGAGGGGACGAGTCCGTCGCCGTGGTGGGCTCCACATCCAGCGTAACCGGGCCCATCATCTGCGAGCACTGCGGTGTGACGTGCCCCACGACCCACGCCCTTGCCATGCACTATTGCTCCGCCCACCAGGTTTACTCCTGCCCCTTCTGCGACAAGCAATTCCACCATTCGTACAACCTGAACCGGCACATGGCCTTGCACCGAGGCAACGGCAAACCCCATCAGTGCCCCCTGTGCTCCAAGGGCTTCACCCAGAGGTCCACGCTCATCGACCACATGAACCTCCACAGCGGCGAGCGCCCTCATCGCTGCGCGTATTGCAACGCCCGATTCGCTCACAAGCCCGCGTTACGGCGCCACCTGAAAGAGCAGCACGGCAAAACAACAGTGCAGAATTCCATCCACGAGCAAGAGGAGAGGGAGAGATCGCTCGGGAGGATACGAGAAGAAGCACAAGAATGTCCAGTTACTGAGCAGACGTCTTGAAAACCAAAGAATTTAAGGCTAAACCATTTTTCATCACGTGAACATAGTTTAGCTGTGTGGCCTTTTCAATGTGTGTGTAATTTTAATCTTCAACTGATTTTATTATTTTGTACAATGTCTAAAATTTGACATTTTTAAAAAATATTTTGATGCCTTAAAAAAAAATCACTGGTTTTAATGTCTGTAAATATTGTATTCCATGTTAGCGCGATCCGGAGGAATCTTCGGGGCCTGTCTGTCACTTGTTGTACACTGCCTATTGCAAGGCCGTAAGTGCTGTTGTTCAAAGAAATAAATGTTTGAGGTCCGCTTTCCTGTTAATTTACTGTGCATCTCACAATTATGTTGTAATGTTTCAAAAGTCATTCATGCACTTGGATTTTGAGCCATATATTTATTCAGCACTGTACCTTTGTCATTGGTATTGACAATAAGCACAAGACATGACGTTTTTGAGAAAAGCTAAACACTTAATTCTAGATGTTTTTGACGTAAAAAAAAAGGTGAAAAATAAATCGTCATCCATTGATAGCCATCAGGTTGTAATGACAAAAAAGCAAAGGTATAATACAAATGAATAATCGTCACCATTTTGTTTCACTCCAGGAAATCTTCACTGTACACGACCTGGTTCCTCTTGTCCCTGTAAGAGCCTTTGGTGCTGTTATGCACAGCTGTAAATGAGGGAGGCAAATATGCAGATTAAAATAGATGCAATTAGGGTTAAAAAAAAAAAAAAATCTAAACGAGTGAGTGTTTACCCAGAGAAGCCCACACAGACTTGCCGGTGGCCGCGTCCAACATGGGTTGCTTCCTGGCAATGCTGACTTTGATGTGAACATCTCCTACTGTGCTCCCGTTTAGCTGAATGTGAGTTAGATCATATTGCTTTACAAAATATTTTCTCAACAGAGCATGTCATCATCTACCAACCTCAACGACTGCCTGGTCTGCAGACTCCATCTTCTCAAATGTAATGAATGCACAACTAGAAATCAAAATATTAATGGTGACTAACACACCCAAAGTACAAATAATAACAGTACAGTAACAGTAGATGACGTTGCCTACTTGCGTGGGTTATCCATGGAGAGGTCAATGATGTTGCCGTGTTGAGAGAAAGCCGAGCGCATGCTGTCCTCAGAGAGCCCCGAGCCGTAAACGTACACCGTATTCCCTTTTCTGACTCGACGTTCAGGATACGAATCCGACCCTGATCAAATCAAGTGATGAAGCAACTTGTCACACACACAAACAAAATCAACAGAATGTTTACTCACGTCTGAAAGTTCCATCACGCTCTTTATCCGCTTCACGGTCTCGATCCATCTCAGCGCTCCTCTCTCTGCTCCGGTCTCTCTCCCTATCCTTTTCTCGATCCCGCTCCCTCGGCCTATCACGTTCTCGATCCCTGTCCCGCTCTCGATCCTTGTCCCGTTCTCGATCCTTTTCACGTTCTCGATCTCTCTCCTTTTCTCGATCTCGATCCCTCTCACGGTCACGCTCCCTGTCCCTCTCACGCTCCCGGTCCCTCTCTCGTTCTCGCTCTCTGTCCCGGTCTCTATCCATCTCTCGACTGGAGGACATTCCTCCATCATCTTCATCGCGGTATCTGTCACTTGAACTGACAAAGCTGTGGGCAAATGCAGAGAACTATTTTAAGCCAACAGTTCATTGTTTCAGTTTTTCTTCACAAAGAAGGACTACTACCTTTCATAAAGTGACTTCCTGTGGGATCTCCTTCCAGACTAAAATCAAACATGAGAAATTTGTTAACCTATATCATAAATATCAAAGATTATCGTGTCATGCATAACATACTGCACATTACCTCAGGTAGCTCTTCATCTGTAGAAACGCTCCTTTGGAAAGGTAAGAAAGCTGGAACTGGGCCCTTTTCAGGATCCTGTGATGTTTTTAAAAAATAAACATTGGAGACAATCTTAATGAAATAAAATAAAGCGAGGCAAGAAGTTTATGTCAATAGAGGGACAGTATTTTACCTTGAGTTTAATCTCCAGCGTACGAGAGCGTTTAAAGCCCGAGTTCTTGTTCTCCGATTTGATGGCGCTGATGGCCCCTGATTTGATCAACATCTTTGCTTGCTCTGTTGCTGTCGCCGTGTCAACAACAGGCTGGTCTGAAAGTGCTGTGAGCAAGTAATGACAAAATATAAATTACAAATGAGTAAAGACTCATATTGTGCCACGAATTAAAATTCACTTACTCCGTTTTAATCCACTCGGGTTTGTCTGGTTGGTTGTATTCTGCTTCTTAAGAGCAAGCAGTGCCTTTTTCTAAAACACAATAAAAAAATAATTGAGGTATCTCAGAAATGAAAAACATAACAAGAGAGATGATTAAAAAAAATCCAGCTAGCAATTGATTATTTGTAGAAAACAATACAAGATGTGATTCCCTCTTTACCTTTTTCTTGAGCTTCGCATACTTCTTTTGCAAAGCTTCTTCTTCCTCCGTTAGCGAAGATGGAAACACAACCATGATGGAAGTTGCTATATTAAACAAAAGAAAAACTAATTATTATCGTAATTCAAATTGACAACAACTCAGACGACATGAGCTTGATAATGACTGCGAAAATAAAAATGATAAAAATACGTAACTAAACCTATTTCTAAAGATAATAACTCTCCCAATATATTATCATTACGCTGTTTTTGCATATGTTTATAAAATTAATCTGCAATAATCCGAATCGCCTGCTCACCAAATTTGCAGACCGCTGAACAAAAGCAGTCGCGTAAATATGACGTCAGCCCTTCAAGGGGGGGGGGGGGGCAAAATTCACTAAATCGGACCTATTTTGTATGTGGCAGTTCATATTATATTCTTTAGAACAAATGTCACGTTTTTATTGATATTTTAGTTGTTTTGACACTGAATTTTTGCTTAGATTTTGCATATTTACCTTTGTTTTCAAGCCACTTCCGTTTATTTCCCAAGCTACTTCCGAGGCAAATAAATGCTACAACTCAGCACCATTGATAGAGAATATGGACAGAATAAGTAAGTTTAAAATGATCACAAACGTAACGACAGTTCGATCAAATAACCAAATTGGAGAATAATCGTGCCTTATTATAAGAGCCCTCACTTCTGTTGCATTAGCACGATGAGCCAGTTTCTGTAATGATTTGATTTAGCAAGCACCAACGCTTTAGGCTTTAACACAAGGAAATGATCAAGTAATTGTTGAGTGTATCAGTGTTTTTATTACAGGAAAAAGTGTTCCACCAATTGAAGTAGTTTTGCTTGAATGTTGCTTTTGTGCCTCTTTCTAGATGTACCCCCTCCAGGTCCTATGGATCTTCCTCTGTCCTTGTTGGAGATGGGATGCTCTGGCAGGTTTGAACTCATCACACATCCCTCCCCGGGCTTGCCTTTTCCTCCACAGACCACGGTCAGTATTGATGATCTGTTGATCACTGGCAGATCATCATTTTTTGAGCAACTCATGTCATATATTTCCCTCATCAGCTCCCCAATGGACTTCCCCCCACCAGTCTGAGCCTGGAGGCTGAAGTCAAGAAACAATTTTTACAAGATCCTGGCTGGCTTCCTTTACACGACACAGACTTTGCTTTCCAAAGGTTTCTAAAGTGCGTATTCCCAACAAAAAAAATATTTATAGTGTATTACCATAGGAGGATATGCAACACATGTGTGGTTGTCTCCAGAGTGACAAACAGAAAGGTGAATGTCGACTCTCTGCTCAACTGCACTTCGTCTTCGTTGAATTCTGGACTCTCCGTCATCCGAGATCCAACGACAGGGATGCTGCTGGATTTCACAGAAGTATTTTCACTCCTATGCTATGATATTGTTGAAGTCCATGTGATCTTATTATTATGGATGTTTAGGTTTCATTGGAGAACACGGGTCTTTCGGCAAAGAACTCGTTGTCATTACAACGCAAGCCAGGACCTCCTTCTGAGAGCCTAAGAGGAAGCAACACAAATTACCCCTTCCTGCCTGGTGAAATAAATACATCAAGTTAAAAATCCTCAGTATCTGCAAATTGATTTATTTACAAAAAAAATTCTCTCATAGGTGGGATGGAGGAACTTACTCTGGACCAAATCAAGACGAAGTCAGAACTGGAACAGGACATAGACTTTGAGAATGGTGAGCTTTGTCAAAATAATTCAAAGTATTCTGTAATTCCAAGATGTGCCTTATTTGAGTTTCTTTATTTATCACCGATAGATTTACTCCAAGTTCCTCCTGGTTTTAAAGCTGGAATGGACTTCACCGACAGAGGTTTGTCGACATGTTGCTTAAGCTATATTCGGATTAATTATGTTTTTTTCCCCCCAATGTGCATCATGAAGGAACTAAAGTAGCAAAACCCGAAGTCAACCTCATGTCACTGCTGTCAACCTCTGATGATGTCATCGACTTGGAGGCTGAGGTAGAAGCAAAGGAGGAAAGCCAAGCACATGAAGAGGCCATCAAACTTCCGAGGACAAACAGCCTTGAAGACCTAGGCATCCAAGTACTGGATTTACTCCGTTTTTAATGTCTCACACATTTCACATTGCTATCTCTCTGCCATCAGGATGCTTCATCCTCCTCCTCTCAGTCCGGCAAGGGAAAGTCAAACCCGAGTGAGAAGCCGGAAGAAACAAAAAAATGGGCCATTCCCGTCGACATAAGTTCACCCTGTGCAGATTTCCACAAACGTATTCCTCATCCGGCTTTTAAGGTACAGTTTTTCCTGGAGCTCCTGTTTTTATTTTGATGTAATCTTCACTCCCCTCCTCTGCTTCCGTAGTGGCCGTTTGAGCTGGATGTCTTCCAGAAACAAGCCATATTACGACTGGAGGCTCACGACTCTGTGTTTGTGGCGGCGCACACGTCGGCTGGCAAAACGGTGGTGGCTGAATACGCCATTGCTCTCTCACAGAAACACATGACCAGGTGTGTATTTGTAGAGAAGAAGAAAAAAGCTGCTTTGTTTACTTAAAAGGAAACATTTTGATTGAATTGTGTCTCACCATAGGACCATCTACACTTCCCCCATCAAAGCTTTGTCCAATCAGAAGTTCAGAGACTTTAAGACCACCTTTGGGGATGTGGGTCTCCTCACAGGTGATGTCCAGCTCAGTCCAGAGTCTTCATGTCTCATCATGACCACGGAGATCCTCAGGTATTCTTACTTTTTTTTTTTTTTTTAAACGAGAAAACAGAGATTTTTCTGTTTACTTTCAGGTCAATGCTTTACAACGGTTCAGAGGTCATCAGAGATTTGGAGTGGGTCATATTTGATGAGGTTCATTATATTAATGATGCAGAGGTCAGAGATTTACATAACCATCCAATAACACATTTAAAAAAATATTCTGATTTAACAGCAAGTTTTTTTTTCTTTAACTTGAACAGAGAGGAGTGGTTTGGGAAGAAGTTCTCATCATGTTACCTGACCACGTAAGCATTATTCTCCTGAGTGCCACAGTGCCAAACGCTCTGGAGTTCAGCGAATGGATCGGGTAGGTTCTCGACGTTCACAACTAACGACTGAAGCTGTACAAATTATGGACTGTGGAACTTTCCAGACGCATTAAGAAGAAGCACATTTACGTGATCAGCACATTGAAGAGGCCCGTGCCTTTGGAGCATTATTTGTACACTGGAAACAACACAAAGACCCAGAAAGAGATGTTCTTACTATTGGATGCTACCGGAAACTTCCTTACAAAAGGGTACCGCCATCTTTTTGTCTTCTTATCAGTGGATTTTGTACAGACGTGACCTTTACTGTCCATCTTCAGTTATTACGCAGCTGTGGATGCCAAGAAAGAGCGCACCAGCAAATACGCCCAATCTTTTGGCACCAAAACTCCATCGCAGAACACCACAGCTAGTCAAGTAATTATTTTAAATCTCACAGAAAGCTGATGATTTGTTCATTCATTCTCCTTTCTCACCCTTGTCTCCATTTTAGGACCGGGCGGTGTGGCTCACCCTCTTGCACTTCCTGACCCAGCGGCAGCAGACCCCCGTGGTGGCGTTCACCTTCTCACGCACACGCTGTGATGACAACGCCCGTTCGTTGGACTCCATGGACATGACCACGTCCATCGAGAAGGCCGAGATTCACTCGTTCTTCCAAAAGAGCCTGAGTCGACTCAGAGGGGGGGACAGACAGCTGCCTCAGGTAGCGAGGATGTTATTTTACACAACTTGTCCGTTCATTTATTTTCTAAAGAGCCCATAAAATAATATAATTTTGTTCAGATTCTACTCATGAGGGATCTGCTGAAAAGAGGAGTAGCAGTCCATCATAGTGGAATCCTGCCCATATTGAAGGAGGTTATTGAAATGCTCTTCTCAAGAGGCCTTGTAAAAGTGAGTGACATGTATTTGTAATTAATTGGTGTGTTTTTTTATATTACAAACCAAAGTAGGTACCTTTAAAAATTCATGTCATGATTTTAGGTGCTGTTTGCAACCGAGACGTTTGCGATGGGAGTAAACATGCCCGCCAGGACTGTGGTTTTCGACAGCATCCGAAAACATGATGGAAGCGGCTTTAGGAATCTTCTACCCGGTATGCCACCCGACCCAAAACCAGTCGTCTCGGCGCAATGTTGACATTTGGATGTCTTTTTAGGTGAATATATTCAAATGGCGGGCAGAGCAGGCAGGAGAGGTCTTGACGCCACGGGCACGGTCATCATCCTGTGTAAAGCTGGCGTTCACGAAATGTCAGAGCTTCATGTCATGATGCTGGTGAGGACCTTTGTGTGGCATATGACAGCATCATTTTTTTATTTTGATGTCACATCTCCATCATCCAGGGCAAGCCCACCACGCTTCACTCGCAATTCCGACTGACTTACACCATGATTCTCAACCTGCTGCGAGTCGAGGCTCTCCATGTGACCGACATGATGAGGAGAAGCTTTTCGGAAAACCACAGAGACACTCAGGTAGATCCTCACGGCGTGAGCTGTGGTCAACAACAGCAGTTTGTCATTCAGTACCTCCTCTAGGCACATGAAAAGAGGATCAGCCAGCTTAAGGAGATATTGTCCACTCTGCCCGTCGCCGCCAGCGAGGGCCAGCTATCTGATTTGCTGCCGTACTACCACACAGTGACAGAGCTACGGACCACGAGAGAAATCCTCCAGGTGGTGCAGACAATTCAACCCTTTTAGCGCTCCTGATATAAGCGCCAGTCTGACTTGTTGTCTTTGGCTCCAGCGTGCAATTCTGGAGTCGGTCAATGGGCTGAAAGCTTTGTCCGTGGGCCGGGTTGTGGTGGTGAACAACAAGCAGCATGTCAACGCTCTCGGAGTTATCCTGCAGGTTGGTTTTATAATTGTTCCATCATGAAGGCACACGTTGACTGCTTTTCCTCCGCAGGTGTCCAACGATGCGGTGAATCGCACCTTCACAACGCTCATCTTATGCGACAAAGGCAACGAGGAAGCGGAAGGAAACGGCGGCGACAGTCGAGCTCCTCCTCATCTCTACAATACGGCGCTTTTTATCCCTGAAGGTTGGTCTGTTGGATTAGATTTGTCGGAGCAGTGTAGGAAATCATTAGAGACCAGCAGATGGCGCTGTAATTCTTTATTTTCACTGATGCAGTCTTAATGGCTTATGGGGAATTTTTCCCCTCTATGAACAATTTGAGTAAACACGCAAGTATCTCCAGGTCCATGCAGCCACACAGTGCAGAAGCTAAAGCCAGAGGACATCACCGGCATCACGTTGAAGACCCTCAAAGTGATTCCCGACAGGATCATCGACAACTATCACAAGAGACAACAGCCCCGATTTAGGTTTGATACACAACTTTTAGAGGAATCCGAATGTTTGCCTCAGTGAGTAAACGCCGTCCTATCTGGCCCACCAGGACCGAACCACCCGGTCAAGCCATCTCCACGGCGACGCAAGAGCTCCTGCGATTGGCCGAGGCTAACGCAGGCGGCATCGTCACCCTGGACCCAGTCAACGACCTCCAGCTGAAGAACGTCGACGTGGTCGAGGCCTCCATGCGTCTCCGCGTGCTGCAGGACAGCCTGCGAGAATTCAGCTGCATTCACTCGCCGACCTTTGCGGAGCAGGTGTGGCTTTAAACTTTAAAGTGAAGTTTTGGTGTACTCAACTGAACAAAATATTCTTTGTGTGTGTTTCAGTTTGCTAAAGTTCAGGAGAGGATGAGTGTACAAGAGGAGCTGGATAAACTGCTTTTCCTGGTCTCTGATCAGTCATTATCTCTGCTGCCAGAGTACCATCAGAGGATCAAGGTTGACTTCAAATGTCATTCTCAAAATATTTACACGATGATGATCTCACTGTATTTTCCCGCCGGTGCGTCTCAGGTGCTGCAGTCGCTTCAATACGTGGACAGCGGCGGCGCCGTTCAGCTCAAAGGCCGGGTGGCTTGTCAGATCAGCAGCCACGAGCTTCTGCTCACCGAGCTGCTGTTTGAGAACGCTCTGAGTCCGCTGGCGCCCGAAGAGAGCGCCGCCCTGCTGTCCTGTTTGGTCTTCACGCAGAACACGCAAGTGGAGCCGCACATCACCAATACGTTACAGGAGGTGAGGCGGAAGCGATGATGTCATGTGAACTGCCTCCGCTTTGTATGACTCACTTCTTCTTATATTTGATTTCATAACATCATGCTTCACTTGTGTTCCCTTAATTCACTCATGTTTTGTAAAAGTCCACCTTGGGTACACGAAAATGCTTTATAGGGTCTTAAATTAATCATGTCTAGTCGTCATGCTCAGGTAAGCAGCAAAATTGATTCAGTAGTATTTCTCAGTAGCAAAAAGTGAATCATACACACTTGTATCATTTATTGATCCATTGGATCCTGTTCGTTGACTCATCACTCCAATTTATTTTTCCTACTCAGGGTATTGATCGCGTGTTGTCAGTTGCACAGCGCATAGGAGAGTTACAAAGGGATTGCGGCTTACCACAAACAGTGGAAGAATTTGTGGGCCAGTTCAAGTTTGGCCTGACTGAGGTGGTCTACTGCTGGGCCAGAGGCATGGTGAGTGCTGTATATTGGATATTTTACGATTAAAAATGAGGTCAACCA
Organism: Syngnathus floridae; assembly: GCF_059516105.1. Classification (NCBI taxonomy): domain Eukaryota; kingdom Metazoa; phylum Chordata; class Actinopteri; order Syngnathiformes; family Syngnathidae; genus Syngnathus; species Syngnathus floridae. Next base: position 1,991,248 of record NC_142433.1, read on the forward strand.
AATAAATCATTATTATGACATGTGAGTATTATATAAGTCTGATTTAATGCTTACTAATAGGGCACATACAAATGCGGACTCCATGATGACTGGTGGCTACTCTGAGTAACCAGCTTAGTCTATATTTAGAAGTAGTTCCAACCCTAATGGTGACTAATCAAACAAAAAAAAACATTTTGTGTCACCTCCATTTCTCATGCTTATCATGCACATTCCTCATCATCCATCAATTTATTATCAACCACAGCCGTTTGCTGAGATCGCCCAGCTGACGGACGTCCAGGAGGGCACGGTGGTGCGCTGCATACAGCGTCTGGATGAGGTGCTGAAGGAGGTGCGCCAGGCCGCTCGCATCGTGGGAGACTCGGTGCTGGGAAGCAAGATGGAGAAGGCCTCGCTCGCCATCCGGAGGGACATTGTTTTTACCGCCTCCCTCTACACCCACTGAGAGATGGAGGATGGACATGTGCTCAGTTCATTTTATTTTAACACGGATACGATGCATTGAAAGAACTCATATAGTCGCTGTGAAATTCACAAACTTTGTTCTGCATGACTATTATGACCAAGTCACACTCCTCAGGATCTGCAACAAATTAATAATGATGCACAATAAATAATATTGGGATTAGCAATCAAGGATTTACCTCCATATGTCTTAAAATATTTGTATTAATATTTTGGGGGGGTGGTACGGTGGAGCACTGGTTAGCACAACCGCCTCACAGTCCGATGTCGGGTTCAATTCTGGCTTTGGCCTTCCTGTTTGGAGTTTGCATGTTTTCATTGTGCCTCCCTATCTCAACTGACCTTATTGGGCCTTATCAGTCACACCCTTTTTTATTTTATTTTATTTTTTTTATAATTTTGCAGGAAATCACCATTATGCTGCAAAATTGCATTTGCCTTTGTACATTCTCGCTTTGTAAATGATTGTACTGTAATAAAAATGACATGCAAATTCTTAAGTGGGTGTATTCTAGTTGTTTGTTAAAAAAAAAAAAAAAGAACATGCGCTGCAAAATAATTTAAGAGAAGATTGGGGAGGGGGAGAACAGCTAATCCAAATCCAGCCTCTTTATTGAGTTCTAATGGGATGTTCCAGCTCAATGCCTGCGCTGACTGTCGCTTTAAGACAACCATCTCTGGGAGGCTGATTGATTTCATATTCATGTTGGAGGAGAATCTTGTTTCACACACACACACGCGCAAGAGCAGAGATAGGCGCAGTGTTCCAGGAGAGGTAGAGCTCAGGTTATCAGTGCTCTTGAAGATGAAAGCATCTTGAGAATGACCCACACGCCTTTGGAATAGAATTCAGCACCGTTGCGCTTTTTTTTTTTTGGAAGGGATTTTACCCACCTTTATCTGGATTGGTGACACCAACATCCTTTTAGAGGAGGAGGAGGATAGAGAGAGGCATGTCGGAAAAACACGGTAAACGCAATTTATTGCATTGCGCGTTTTATTTTTTTTTGCGCAGCGCGTCTTTGTGTATAGAAAGTATTGTAGTCCTTTATGGCAATTCGATGTGCGCATTTTTAGCCTACACGCGCTGCGTGGGTGCTGCCAGCGGAGAAACATCATGCGGCCTTACCTTTAATTATTTTTCACCCTTCCATTATCGCACTTTTGCTATAAACGTAATTTCAAGTGTTTTCTTAAATTGGATTTGGTAGTTTCAGTACATTATTAGCCTTCAATAAATGTTCTTGTGGCATTACGTGGGTGTGCAAGCTGCCATAATAATGCTGTGATGATGCTGTGAATTGAAGATTAAATAAAGACACACGTCACGGTTGGAAATTAAATGCGTCGGAATGCACCGCCACAATCGTGCCCCATCTTTGGATCGTTTAGCCATATCAGGTCAAAAATATTTATTTATTTTCAATTTCTAATTCTCTTGTTCCCATCCGTTGATGACGTTGTGGAATGCCACACGTTTCTTCTGATGGTGACAAGTAATTTGGGATTTTATCAATTAAAAGAAATAGCAATAATCATTAGGTGGTGGAGCTTTGGAGAAGACAGCATTGGTGTTCCCTCCTAAAGGTTTTAAGATGTTAAATAAGACTATCGGTCATTCTCTTGAACAGGTTATCCATGTACATGTGCAATGACAATAAATTTGATTAGTCTTGGTGTGGTGTGTGCAAAAAGTCCCCAGCCGTATCTTCTTTGTTTTCGACCTCTTTGCATCTGTTTCCAGTCCCATTCTTGCCTCTGTATTTGCGTGAGAGACAGTTGGAGGAAGATGACTCTTACGTAAAGTCGGTCCCTGACCACAAGTCGTCATCCTTCATCATGCAGCTGTTGTGCTCTCCCCCGTCACCCCCTCATCCATGCTCAACATGTCCTTCCAAATAGCCACTTGTAAAACATCTCAGAGGAGACTCACATTCACAAAGAGAGGTGTGTTAGTTTGTCATGAAAGACCACAAATTGAATTTCTCCCATTTTCTATATTTAACTCGACCAACGTTAGCGCTGAGGATTGTGGGTAAGCGACCCGGATTCACAGCCAACGCTTCTTGACATGGCGCTTATCAGATCAAATCGATTTTTAATGACATCACTCCGTTCTCATGACACACCTTTGATACCTTTTCCTTCTTTTATCCATCCCTCCAATCGCAGGCCTTGACGACTCCAACCGTCAGACAATGCAGCCCCCTCCGTACATCCCGGGCCCGCAGGACCCGAATGTCCCACAGCACCCCAACATGCCACCCGGCGCCCAACCCGGCTATCCCCCGCCGCCTCCGCCCCCGGGTTCAGAGGGATACCTCCAAGAGACTCAGTTCCATTGTAACACGACGGGACCCCCGGGTGCTCTACAAGGCTACACAGTCCAGACTCAGGGCCCTGGAGGAACCATGCCTCATCCTCCAGTGGGATACCTCCATCCTGGGTACCCTCTGCAGCTGCAGCCGTGCACCGCTTACGTTCCTGTCTACCCCATGGCATCGGTGAGTTCTTAAATTCAAATAAGATGTGATGCAGAATAAACAATTTTGAAAAGAATTATTTTATATTACAGGGGCAGCCTTACATGCCCGCAACGGGGGGTCACCCGGCAATGCAGCCGGGTCAGATTCACCCCATGCAAATGCCTCCCAACATCACCTTAATGGATCGCCGGCCCCCGCACGATTACTTGCCCATCGCGGTGCTCACCACCGTGTGCTGCTTCTGGCCCACTGGGATCATCGCCATCATTAAAGCTGTACAGGTTAGACATCTCATTTCTATATTTCTATTTATCTATCTATGCTTGCGCAATCAACAGACTGTGCAGGCCCACATGCACCCAACATTACATAACGGCACCATTTAGGGAGCAACTGGAGGGGATGTTTTTGGTTTTTTTTTTCCCCACAATGACCCCGCTCACTCAGCTCAACTCGCTTTGAGTTGAGTCGAGCTGACAAGGCCTGGGCCTGACTTTAGTGTGTAGATGCAGCGCCACGTGGCCTCTTTCTTTCTGCACGCTCGGTGACATTGATCCGTTTGTGTTGCACCCACTCGTGCATCTCGTTACATAATATTCGATCTCCATCTTTGTTTAGGTGCGTACGGCCATCGCTAGAGGCGACATGGTGACGGCGGAGATCGCATCCCGCGAGGCTCGCAATTTCTCCTTCATCAGCCTGGCGGTCGGCATCGCCTCCATCGTGCTGTGCACCATCCTCACCGTGGTGGTCATAATTGCCTCGCAGCATCACGATGACGACTGGGAGCCGTAACGAGGCCGGGAGGGAGGGGCGGGGTGTTAAACATCAGCTTAGATAATTACATGGAAACAGAAGCACTGATAATATGCGCTGCTATGGCTCGCGGCTACACTAGGCTGGCTCACACAATCACACAACAAAACATCAAACATACACATTGACAGCCAAAACAACCAATTACGCTGGATATCCAAATGCCAAATACAAAAATATATTCAACCAATATGTATTGTGGAGGGGGGGGGTAACTGTGCCATGTTGAAACAGTGTGCTGCTATTGTATTTATTGATGGTGCACTTGTGTACGAGACTTAAATTTAAGTGTCAAGAGGAGGCGATCAATACACATTTAATGCATCAAATGTAGGCTAGTTGACAAAATGGCAACAAGGCCAAACAGGACTATTTATTTGGAAGATGTTTTGTATTTGCTGCTGTCAAAACATACATATAATATGCGCCAGTTTGTGTATTTCTTAAAAATATATATATAGAGAGAGAGATTTATCTATGTGCCAGACTTTTACTTTGTGTTCAAATTGGCTTGAATTGAATACCTCACAGTATTATTAGTATTATAATGATGCCGCTTCTTACAGCCGTAGTAGTGCATGACAATAAATGCATTTGTTGTGAAGCAGTAGAACATTTCCAAAAGTGTTTTTCCTAAATGATTTATTTGGTGAAGACAAGAACAAAAAATGGATAGTTTGATATATTGTTTTTAGAAACGTATCGGCCTATATTGTGTTGCGCCTAGACACGACGTGGTAGCGATGATTAGGAGACAATATAAGCTTGCATGCCATTCTCAATTTGTTTGGATTTGTTTTAAATATTGAGGCTTAATGTGCACATATTTACACAATCTTCTTCTGCCGTTATTCTGTGCGGTGAGGTGAGATTTCCTTCAATATGGTTGTTATTATAGCAATCAACAGCGAGGGATGATTCAAATGAATGTTTATGATAGAAGAGCGAGACAAAAAGAATTATATTAATGCCTAAACTGCTTTGTAGCACTTTGTGAAAATTCTATTTTATCCATCTTCCCTGGACCTAAACTATTTTTTTTTTGGGCAGTCTATATTCTGATCATTTATTTGCTAAGAATTTAAATTTGCCAATTTTCTTCAAAGTGAATCTATTTTGCTATTATACACAGACATTAATGTCAAGCCATGAAATTTTTATTTTGTAATTTACACTGCAGGCCGTTACAAATAGAAAAATAAAAGCATGAATTGCACAGCCGCGTTGCTGTTAAGTGCGTAATGCACAGATAGAAGTGTGTTTGTACCAAACATTCCCTTCTTGCATATCTAGTTTAGATAATAGTGCCAAAATGCCGCTACTTGAGCACTTTGCAAAAAATACTCCCCCCACCTTTAATTTATTGTGGGCTTTATTTCATTTCATTTGACCTTGTCATAAAGCAGCCACTTTTTTTTCTTTCAAGGAGGCAGCTGACAAGTAAATACAAAATGTACCCGGTTTTGTTAAATAGTGATCATTTATTTATGGATGTGTTACATAGAAATTGAGTTGTTTTTGAGATATGAATAAATGATACGAATTAACTTGGGCAACTTGAAGACGACAGCATCTTTTTCTTTCTTGGGTGTGTGACGTTTTTTTTTTTCACCTCTGTGTGTGTCTCCAACCTCTCGCTAAAAAAGCTATTTATAGCTGACCCGTTTTCCTCTGCCTGTCTTTTTCTCCTCTTGCTCTCAAACACTAATACAGACTGTCTGCCTATCTTGTGCATAATCACTTCATTTTTTTGGATTATAATTCACATTTCTATCTTGATGTCTACATTACGTTTACAGATAAGGTCAGTCTGAGTCATTTAGAATGCAAGATATATTGAAAGAGATGGAGGCTGAGCCAGCTTTGTGTGCACGGCATCACAGATGGCCATTTAGCCTCCTGAGGAGTGCCAGTGTCTGTGAAATTGTTGAAAGTGGCCTCATGTGCATGCCCCGCTCTGTTCTCCTTCATTATGAGCCAACTAGGTGAGCACACCACGTGGTTGCCATATAACAAGGCTCATCATTTCGATCAAATTTAATTCCTGGGTTGTAGCCCAGTGTGCAAAAGAAGATGAATGAAAATAATATGATTTCATTATTCAACATTATTTCAGTATTTTGACTTCCCCTTTTGAAATGTGGCCTGGGAGCAGGGGTGTGTAGACTTTTTATAGCCACTATTGCTGTGCTAGTCAAGAATCCTCATTTTAATGAACTGGCAGAGGCAGAACGGTGCAGTGGGGCAGTGGTTCCTCGGCACTTGGAGGCGACGATTAGACGGCATGGAGAGCTTATCAGACACCAGCAGCTTCACATAGGCAGCGCTGTAGGTCATTAACAGCTGGTGGGCTCGAGCCTACAGAAAAAAAGCAATGAGTGACATTTGCCCAAAAAATAATTTTCAGTTAGACCAACAATACTTTTATTTTGTGGAAAAGTTGAGGTTGACTGAGGAGTTTCAAGTAGATGGAAATAGTGCTTTGTCGCCATCTTGTGGGATCTTGGTGTCAAGGAGTTTATTTGGCAAAAATAGTTCTTGCTTCTCTTACCTGAGCAGGTAAGGAAGCATCAGGAACGAGACTGTAATTGGTTGTGACTTTCCAAGACGAAGAGGAAGTGCAGTCTTCTGCCTCATTTTTCAGCAGAGGCCTCTGCTCTTCTGAACTTTGTTCCACCCCTGTGTGATTTTCTTCACAATCCCCGCCGGGAACTTCAGCCACCAGGACGAGATGGGACATTTTCTTCTTTAGCTTGCTCTGGCAAAAGATAGACATTCAATGATGTTGACCGACCATATTTAAACGCCGCATTTCACAAATAACTCACCCAGGTGTCAATGCCCGCTAAATTGTGCTCCTCCAGGGTTTCAGTCAGCGTTTGCAAACAACGAGCCATGTCCCAATACACAAAGTAAAGCTAGGAGGAAATAAATATATGTCATAATTTAAACTCTATTGGTTGATTTTAGATGAGCAACCTGCATGCTTCCTTTGCAGTTGTACACCCAGTCGGCAACAGCCACCAGCAGCTTGTGCCTGACCATGGTCTCGTTCACCGGAATCAGCCGCACATCCAAGTTTATGTTGATCTGACATGAATGCAAACGTATTATATTTGTTTGATTGACACAGAACTGAGATGTTTTACCTCTTTTTTATTCCGGTTGAGAACAAAGATGATGACAGTGGTGAGGAAAATGGAGATCAGACTGACACACAGACATAAGATCCAGTAGTCGCTGAGGGTCATATAAAGGCGCAGGGTAGAGAAGACGGCACACCACAAAACTACATAAAGAAACTGCAAGGGGCAAATATGCACAGGAAATCAATTTGTGTAAGTCAATGACTTTTTTTTAAATGGTTGATTTTTCTCTGTGTTGTAATGATCATCCTTACCGGCGCCATTATAAAATGGAAAAGGGACGAGTTGAAAATCATGAATCTTCTGACTGAAGGAACATCCAGGGCTGTTTTCAGGGGAACTTCAATGTCTGCATTTGGAATCTAACACGATAAGATGAAACAATATGTATATATTCCATTTGGTCAGGGAATAAGATGTATTTTTGTGAATGTGTGTGTAGCGGGAGACCTGGAAGCCTTTCCTCTCCAAAGAAGGGCTGCACAGTGAAAGATCAAAACTGGGGTTTATTAAAGAATAGCTTGGAATTGCCAGAACACACTGACCTAAGAGCAGGAAAGAAAATGGATAAGCAAAATGACTACAGGCAAAATATAAAGTATTAATCATATGCAGTATTACCATTTGCCCATTTAGGTTTGTTATTTGTTTGTGATTGAGCTTCATCCACGTCACTCTCCTCCATCATCACATCATCATTCTTGTCCTCCATCTGCTCAGAGGAGAACAAACTGACTATATAAATTGTGTATATCAAATTTAGCATAAATAAATATTTATAGGCTGTCCGAGACTGCAGCCACGCATCATTTTGTAATCTCACTGTAGCCAATAGAATCACATGCAGACAATACAACACATGACTACTGAAAGTAAGCATGAAGTTGCAATTTATTTATCATGAATTCAAAGGAGGAAGTCAAGATGCAGTATTTCATAAAATTCACGTCAGACAACTAGAACAGCTACTTGCAAAAGAAAAGTTAACAATAGCAGAAGCAAACAAAACAAAACAATTCTATCATTTTGTTGGGAATTAAAAATAATTGATATTTACATGACTAGCAAAGCAAGTTACACAGGCATCAAGACTGCTTAAACTTTCACAAAACAATGTGTGCAGTTGCAGAAGTGAGTTTCAACATAAAAAGGAACACACATTCAAATCGCAACTACATTTTTCCCCTCTTCTAAGTCTTATAGAAGATGACATGTTGAAGATCATTTTTCAAATTGTCAAATGCATCCTGAGATGCAAAACTAGATCACCATTAGAGGTTTAGTGAAATCAAACATAATAAAACACTCCTTACCTGCTCAAAATCCTTCATGAGGACAAAATGAGGATGATCTTAGCTGCTTGATGGAGCAACATTGTCATGTTTTAAGAGCAGGTCGGTCTGAGTGAGGCGTGCACTATTTGTGACTTTCACACTTGGGTATAGCGTTCAGCCTCTCTCGTTCCTCTCTCTCTCTTTCTCTCTTAGCGTGTGACTCAGCTCAGCTCGGCCTCATGACTACTGGAATGCTGTTTACGTTTCACCATAACATGTTGGATGGGAGAATTTGTCGTACATGTTTTTCACAATTACATATTGTGCTCCATTTGTATTTATTCCTGTTTGGATTATGAGTCAATCAGATACAGAAGACTGAGAAAACGAGTTTATTGTTTGAGACTACAAGGATGACAAGATGAGAATAAGTAGCAAAAAGTTGCATTCAAACTGCTTTAAAAAATTGGGAGTGCAACATTTTGTTTTATAAGTTGGGTGTATTGGTCTATATTTCTTTATCAAAGAGTAAACGGCACTTCTGTTTGGTTTAGCTTTTGTTCAGCCTGTTATCTGCCCCTTTGCCTTTATTTGTACAGTTACATTGTTAAAACCTTCCTCAGGCACATTGAGATCCAGACAGCATTTTTAAGAGTTTGCCTTTCTATATCACCCTAAGAATCAGATCTTTATTTTTGTTTTAAATCTTCTCACAAACATTTGAAATCATTGACTATTAGGGAATTACAGTTTTGAATGCCCTTCTATTTCCAGAGTCTTAAATGTATTTAGACAAAACTCTAGTTGACATCATTGTTATCATTATTGCATTATTATTAGCTGTGGATTTATTGTACTGTATTGTCTCTAGCAAGAGGTCCTTATTTGTTTTCGGTCAATTACTGCCACCGTGTGGTCAAAGTATTTAGCAACCATTGTCCAAAAAACTCACTGAAAAAAAACAACACAAGAATTACTTAATTGTTTACCTCCAGTCATCTTCTGGAGATTAGACCTGGTTATTATTATTATTAATAATATTATTATTGGTTTATATCCAATTGAAACATGACTAGAAATTACACATATGCAGAGTTAAAATTATGTTTATCATAATAATATTACGATTGTCATTGTGTGTGTCTGTAATTTACAAATACGTGTCCATCGAACTTTTTTTTATTCTTATTATTATTTATTATTGTACAACAAGTCCTACGTAGACGCTCTATTTCCGGGTTTATGGTTACGATTTGATCATGTGACCGCCCACCTTAGTCACATGAGCCTCACTTTGCATATGATTCTGGGTCACAGTGTGGACCGGCTGACTTTTTCCTTTGTTTATGTACATTTTGAAAGTAGTTCTCGTCACATACATTTTTACTTTCTTCTCAAACAGAAGAAATGGCTCTCGTACGAGAAAGGAACCTTAAAACAGGAAGTGTGCTAACGACAGCATTGACACTAGTACTTCCCGCTGTCATCATCTGCTCTGTCACGGTAAGCCATAATAACCTTTACTTGTCCGAAGCAATAGTTAACTACTCGTACTATTAAGCATTAACTATTATTGCCCCAATATAAAGGTTTAGATTTATCACGGGGCACTAAAAAAGCAGTTACTACCGTACATTTATTTATTTATTATTATTATTATTATTATTATTATTATTATTATTATTATTATTATTACTTTAATGTGCTCGAAGTGTGTTCATATAAAATGTTACTGTAATTATTGCATTAGCTTGTTATTAATAGAATATGCCGCATGAGAGAACCCCTTTTTTTTTTTTTTTTTTGCAGAGTCGATATAATTAGCATGTCTCAATTATTTCTTCTTAGCGTGTCCCTGCACATTTTCTTAGATGCTTTGCTCTCTTGGTCCAGATCAAACCCCTGCTGTTTGAGGAACAGCTGCTGTGGGTGAGCGGGGTGGAAGGGGAGGTGGATACGTTCAGGATCCCTCTGATCACCTTCACCCCCATGGGAAGTCTTCTGGCGTTTGCAGAGGCCAGGAAGGCGTCATCCAGCGATGTGGGGGCAAAGTTCATTGCCATGCGGCGGTCCACTGACAAAGGTAGAGCAACCCCCACGACCGTTATTTTCCCTCAACGCTGACATGAAAAATATGATGTTCACCAGGATCCACATGGTCACCGACCAGCTTCATTGTTGATGATGGACTTATCAAAGATGGCCTGAACCTGGGTTCGGTGGTGGTAGACGAGGAAGCGGGTTTAGTTATTCTGATCTACACGACTTGTTTCCACTTGGACAACTGTGAACCCGCTAGTACCATGATGATAGAAAGCAAGGATGACGGCCTGAGCTGGAGTTCTCCCAGAAACCTCTCAATAGAGCTAGGAGTCAAGAATTTTGCTCCTGGACCAGGTACTGGCATCCAGGTAAGAGAATATAACAAGGTTATAGAAAAGAGCTAGTTTTCTCCACTAGTGGTAAATTCTTTTTGTGACTCACAACAGAAACGCTATGAGCCAAACCAGGGACGTTTGGTGGTGTGCGGTCATGGAACGTTGGAAGGAAATGGTGTTTTCTGCATCCTGAGTGATGACCACGGGAAAACGTGGTTCAATGGTGCAGCGCTCAAAAGCATCCCTTACAACCAGAAGAAAAGGCCATTAGACTTTAGTCCTGATGAGTGCCAGGTATGGATTTTTTTTTTTTACTTGTAAGGAGTAATGGACTTGCTCATTAGGGATTAGCTCAACTTTGGAATGTCGACTGACGAGTAAAATGAGAAGCAAGCTGAAAGGTTTGACGGTCACCTTCCACCATTGGTGTTCACCAGGGGCTACTCAGGTTGCTGCCATGTCAGTCAACTACATTTGGGCTTCAACATCTTCACAATGGAGGCTTTGAACGTGGCCCACTCATATTGCATGTCCTCAAGCACCCCATGGGGTGGCAAATGAACCCCCCCGAGGTGGTGCTTGCCAACAGATGTTCTTGTAGGGGTACAGTAGCCTGTTAGCTCTAAGCTCAACTTGAAAACTTGGAATAGGTTTTTCTTAGAGTCGAATGAAGCCCTCAAAGCTAGTTTCACTTATTCATGCTAGCTGGAGGTGTGGGATAAACTGTTTTTTTAATCTTCTGCTTTTCCGCAGCCGTTTGAAATGACCGACGGAAGCATTGTCATCAATGTCCGAAACCAGAACAACTACCACTGCAGGTGTCGCATTGTGGTTCGAAGCCGGGACGGCGGAATGACCCTGCCAATAGATGATCTGTATTTCGATTATGAGCTTGTGGATCCCGCAGTAGCAGCCGGGGCCTTCCAGAAAGAGGGAGTGCTCTTCTTCACCAACCCATCCCATGCGCTATCCAGTAAGTAGCTATTTTGGAGAGAGCAATTCCAAGGGATGAATAAAATATTTGTAAACCACATTTTTGGTGACAATGGCTTACCGAACTGTTCTCCACAGGAATTAACCTCACCTTACGTTGGTCAGTGACTGATGGGAACTCCTGGGAGAGGAATGCTCTGCAGATTTGGCCTGGCCCAAGTGGTTACTCCTGCATTACGTCGCTGGATAGCGGCTCTGTGAATGACCGGAAACACATCTACGTCATCTACGAGAAGGGCCTGAAAGATTACGATGAGACTGTCTCGTTTGTCAAGATCCACCTGTATGGAGGGCGGTAATGCGCATGAATCCAGAGGTGAGGTTAGATTTGGAGGAGAAATGAAAACACTTACTCAGGAAGGACCAAAAGTGATTTTTTTTTTTCCCCAAAATAATTTAGAATGTAAAATATATGAAATGTCAACCCCTGGATCAATATGGCCATAATTCTTTTTCCTTATCATGCTTCTATATTTTATGACATGATTGTCTTTATTGAGACAGAACAATTTTTCGATGACAATAAATGAGTTTACACGTGTTGATTTGGGGGCTGACCACCTAAGAGCCAAGGGACACTAAGAGTGTGTGTTGAAAAGTAAATTATTTTTTTTGTACCATTACTTTCTGGAATTAAATTTTCAGCTGTGCTTGAAGTTCAGTAGAATTTTATAAGGCTTTAATGTCGCTTCATTTTAAGTACATTTATCCACAGTATGTAGTCTGCAGTTTATTTGACATCTGGCTTTCATACATCCAAGATGATTGTAAATATGTCTTTATAAAATATAAAATAATGCTCGTGGCCTTTTGATGAACGTACTGTACTTTGGAATCTCGGGTTATAATAGTTTGCTTAAAACCTTAGGTATGATTTCAAAAGTGTGCATGTGTGGGTGAATGTGAGGGACATGGAAGTCACTTCTAGTGATGCAATCAATGTGTGGGGAATTTCTTTTGACATGTTTGCTATCATCTTAACCATTTTTGGATTTGCACCAGTTCTCTTTGCCAATACCTCTCTGGTCAACAGAAATAATAATAAAAAAAAAATTGTTGCCACAATATTCACATTTGTCAAATTCTGCTTTGTATTTTCTTCCTCGTTATTTTAAGAAATGCAAAATGCAGAGTGGAATGATTTTGAACGTCATTGTTTTGATTACATTGAAAGAGAAAACTTAAATGTCGCTTTTCTGTTTATTCTGGTTTGTGATTGGAAACATACTAAAATAACTGTTCTATAATACAGTACGTAAAAAAAAAAAACAGTCCATTTTTGTGGAATAGTATTTTTAGTGTAAGAATGAACATGACCTGAAATACCCTGTGTTGACAGTATTTTTTTTTCTTTATCATTTGGATATGTTCACAGCTCATTTACAAAACAGCAAAGCATTTTTCCATAATTGTGATTTATTCAGATTTAAAAAAAAATATTTTTATCTTCTATTTTTAACATTGGACACACGTTTTTTCCGCATCAGATCCCAAACGGCTCCCATCTCACGAAATTACCCAGTAGCCTTTGACAGCTTTTTTAGATGACGCTTCGATTTCCACTTTTTCCCCTGTTTTCATTTGTTTTCGGGATAAAGAAGGGGAGTACAAGTAAGCAGCATCGCCTTCTTTGTATTTATCCACTCACATCTGTGACGAAAATGCTAATGCGGGGGGTGTTTGACTATGCAGGGGGAATAACGTTGCTTCGCTAGCTAGCTCTTACTGGGTCACTGTGCTAGCACTAGCAAAGCTAATCTAACCTCATTCTGCGAATCAACCTCGAGACAAGTCGGGATAAGACCAGGTCAGTGACTGGAACTAGTTTTGGAATATATACTCCAACGAGTCATATATTCGTTGTGTTAATTGGAGCGGAAATGTATTAGATTGGTGGAACTGATCAGCGACGTAATTTTGTTTAGTCTTGGATGTTTTTTTTCGACTTGGTTGTTTCTAGCTTGTTTAGCCCAGCTTGCTAATGAATGTATGTTTATCGTTGTACCAGCAAATATGATGGGATTTAAGTACTGAACTGGATTTTATTTGACTGGATTTTTAAGTGCTTTACTCAATTATCTGAAAGTATACGTTTGATATCAGTTTATTATATGTGGAGAATACCAAACATAGCAGGTCGTTCAGTCCGTTTCAGATCGATATGTACCTTTAGCGCGAGATTGCATAATCTGTTTGGAAATAAGAACAATGTTATTTATCTTCACATGTATGAGCTTTATATCTGTATTTTATTTGACTCCATACCCAAATCGGTGTCGCGAAATGTTAACGGTAAAAGCAACCGGGCCTCTGTCCAGCGCCATTTTGTTCCGTTCCCACATAAGACTGTCAAAATTATAAGCGTTATATGATCGAAATAGCAACTGGGAACGCTCATGGAAACCGGTTAACGTGTGATTTGTCTGAAAAGCCACTTGAATGTTGGCAACAGCTCCAAGTGTTAGGGCAAGTGTAGAAATGCGTTATGAAACATGAACGCAGTCCCCCTCCCAATGCGAACATGGATGGCCTTGCCAGTTAGCTCCGGCTAGCATCAGTGATAAAACTAAATCACGTTCAATCGAAGTCGTGTTATCGATTTGAGGGTTCTATTAGGCCTTATCTAAATTTCCTGCTGTTTCTGTGTTGCACTGAAAACTGCGTTGAGGTAATAACTCCACAATATTAATACATAAAGGCCTCGATGCTGCAGAGATAGTCCAAGGCTTTGTATAGCGAGGCTGCTGGCCCCTTTTAATCCCATATAGTTGACCAGTCGTCCACGACCTAATTTTCTAATCTAATCTAGCCATTTATACACGCTACATGCATTTAGTGACACCATCGGCTGCCGGTGTTGTTTTGTTATTGTGTTATATGGTGTGACCAGCTCTTGCATCATAGATTGGAAAAGTTGTGTATGCTGCAAATTGATGTTGGTTTCCTATGAGTTTTTTCTTTTGGTTCTTAATGAGTGGCGTTGCCCGGAAATGTTCATGTAAACTGGTAAGGCCGGGAGTGACAGTTGAGAGTTTTTGTTTCACTTGACTTCTTTCCCTGTTGAAATGAATGGAAATAATAAATAAAATGTGAATCCCTCCAGCCCTTGTGTGCCTTTTGGTGTGCATGGCAATGAAATGAACCTTTGGCATCCCCATGCAAGCATTTCCAAATGGCTATGTTTCTTTTAATGAAGCATTTCTGTATCCCACAGTCTCAGGGCTCACCATACTCGATGAGCGGACAGCGCAATGTCAGAGCGCTCTGGGCAAACTGCAAAGGGGAAGGAAGGCAAAACCAAGTATGCGTCTCTCAACCTGTTTGATACATACAAAGGAAAGAGCCTTGAAGCACAAAAGCCTGTTGGTGAGTATATTCATTTGTGTTGCATCATTTTTTTTTTAATGAAAGGTTTATCATGTGAGCGGATCCAGAGGTTTACTTGTGAACAGTCTCTTTAGTGTGCTTATTCCCTGCAGTGTATGTTTTATTTAGATATCGCTATTTCCCTGTCTGCATAGTAAATGAATGTGATGCGATGTTTTTTTTTCCTCCGTTTCAATCCCTGATGACAAAATGGCGGTTTGAATCAACTGAACTTCACATTTTCAATTCAACAGTTTTTCACTACTCCTTATGTAACCTTTTCAGTTACTATTTGACATTCACAAGATTAGTTTAGTTGAGACATTTTGCCATTTTTATTAACTGTATGATTATTATTATGATATTTAATTAAACCTGAGTTTCCCCTCTGGAAATCAGTCAATGACAAATGTGGTGATTCCTGGTTCCTGGCCTCACCTAACACTCAACCTCTTTTGTCTGATCAGTTCCCCCCCGCCATGGCTTGCAGTCTCTCGGTAAAGTTGCGTCTGCCCGGCGTATGCCACCCCCTGCCAATTTGCCAAGTCTGAAGGCAGAAAATAAAGGCAACGATCCCAACGTCTCACTCGTTCCCAAAGACGGCACAGGATGGGCAAGCAAACAGGAGCAAGCGGACCCAAAGAGGTAAATTGCACTTGTGTACTCATTTTAAATCTGCATACATCACATTTTTTCCCCACCTCCTCTCCTGCTGTAGTCTAATTTTTGTTTTGCTGCTTTCAGTACCGATGCATCGTCAGCACCGCAGCAGGAACCGCAGCAGCCTGTGGCTTCACAGACGCCTGCACCGATCCGCCCGAGAACCCCACCGGCTTCCGAGGTGCCAGCAGTCACAGTACGATACGTGCATCATAACATCAATATGCAATGCCATTTCAGGTTGTGGAAGCGTATCTTATCTTTGTGTGCGTTTGTGTGTCTGTGTTCCGCCGCGCAGACTGTGGCCCCAGCTTCAACCCAGGCCGCAGGGGCAAGGTCCTGGGCACAGGCCAGTGTTACACATGGAGTACCAGGGGATGGTGGGTCCTTTTTTGACATACCTCTTACACATGCACACCCAAGTAAAGGTCTTTTATCTCTCTTTTTTGCAAAATCACATCCCTGTTGACATTTCTTTTTGAAGGTGGAAAGGGATCAAACCTACCGTCGCCATTCTCTCGCGAGGAATTTCCCACCCTGCAGGCGGCTGGCGACCAGGACAAAGTTGGCAGAGAACCGGGCACTGCAGATCAGTGGTATGGGCCCGGACCAAGCCTCCGCCCCCAGAGTGAGTTAACCCTTGAAATGAACTGCAAAAAGGTGCACGTGTGTGCAGAATAACTCATTGAAATGTTGTGTAGACGTTACAAGCTGGCGGGACGGTGGGGGCCGAGGCCTGGCACCCACCTTCTCCGGGGAGGGGGCGGCAGAGGGTGGCAACGGTGGGGCTCTGCTGATGGAAGAGGCAGCCGGGGTCCCGCCTCAAAACTCGCAGTCCCACGTGCCACCAAGGAACCCTCCCGCGGGCAGCCCCGCCTTACCCTTGCCTCAGCCTCCTGTGGGGCCTAACTTTCCCCAATTCCGAGGGATCATACCGCCATTCGTAAGTTTCCTTTTTAATCCTCTCGAGTTCAGTGCCATTGTACACAGTTCTCTATGTTCCAAGGGCTGCGTGACGAGTGTGTTGTCTGTTGCCCTCCTAGATGTATCCTCCATATTTACCCTTCCCGGCAAATTATGGTCCTCAAGGACCTTACAGGTTTCCGCCACCTGGTGAAGGTCCAGGTCCAAGGTATGTTCTGTAACGTATGCAGTAACGCTTTTGAAAGCGTGACATAGAAAGTTTATGTGTCGTTGTCCCACCTCTTCCAGGTTCTCTCGCTCACAGATTGGTCCTGACAGCAGGCCTCAGCTTCTCTCACGAGATGCAGGTGGAGAGGTGGTCAAGCGACCCTCCATCCTAAAGCAGGATGACCTCAAGGAGCTCGATGAGCTGGACCATGATGGAGATGAAGGCTGGGCAGGTCTGACTTGGCCCATTTAAAATATTCTATGAACAAAAATGTGTTATTGGGAGAACCGTTGAATAAATTTAACAGTATCTAAAGTAAATATTTATTTTATGTACGGATGCATTTTGTTTGGACTTTAAATAATCAACAATCGTTGAATTTGGCTACAAAAATCAAGGCAACAAGTAAAGAGCTGATTTGAATGATTATTTGTTCTCTTGGTTTAACAGGGGCACACGAGGAGATTGATTACTCGGCAAAGTTGAAGTTCAGTGATGACGAAGGAGATGATGAAGGAGAAGAGGACACAACAGAGAGCAACAATGACTCAAGGTTAGTGGAAAAATGATAGGAAATGTTGTTGTTGTTTGAAACTAATATTGAAAATCTATTTTAGTGAGCATCAGAAATCTCACGAGGCCCCATCTGCAACCTCATGCCCTCGAGCCTCAGACAGCAGTGGAGATAACCGCCACAGCCCTGCCTCCAACACTGATGACGGCCTACAGACTTCCTCCATCAAGCCAGGATGGGCTGAGGGTAGCCAAGGAGCACCATCCAATTACAAGGTAATTAATTGCATGCTTAACTAACATGGGCCACAGATCCTAGAAGTAATTAATATGCAGTTTGCTTTTCTTTTTTTTTTTTTTAATCTCTGCACAACCGCAAAGATTTTAATGTGAAATTAAGCTTCTTAATAGTGATGGTGATAATTCTAACACACTGTACAGGATCGGTCTCACAACCAGAGTGCATCATTGGGCCCGGGAAAAGTAGGCCACACCCAGCATCAGCCAGCAGCAGGAGGTCCCACCCCTCCTCCCCAGCCTGGATTGCTGGTCCATGCGGTCCCGGGGGACGACGAGGATGAGACATGGCGTCAGCGCAGGAAGCAATCTTCCACCGAGATCTCCGCCGCCGTGGAGCGAGCCCGTCGACGCCGCGAGGAAGAAGAACGTCGAATGGAGGAGGAGAGGCGTGCAGCCTGTGCGGAAAAGTTGAAACGGCTGGATGAGAAGCAGCAGCAGCAAAGCGGTAACGCCGGCGGAAGCAGTGGTAGCAAAACACCCAGCCTTGATGGCAATTCTACAGCGGCCACAGCGGGCAGCCCTAGTCCATCCTTGTCGGCCTCTGCATCTTCGCCCAACATTAGCCAGCCGCCTTCGCCATGCGTTGACTCCGACGGGCCTCCTGTGCTGCCCGCGCAGACGGGCACGGGTCTTGGTGTCGGTGAAAGACAACGGGCGAGCAGCAACAGCAGCTATGACTCTAACGCAGGTACTTTCACACATAATAATGCCCGCTCTATACATTTTAACATTAAAAGAAACTATCGCTAATCAATTTTCTTTGTCATTCAGATGTGCAGCATTGTCCTCAGCCTGCTGTGACACAGCCACCGCCGCCTACGTTGGAAGTACCTTCAGCGGTCGACAAAGAGGAGGCTGTCTGCACCGCTCACATACGAGCAGGAAGTGCAGGTGAAAGAGGAACGGAACCGGTGAAGACGGAGAATATCGGAGGGGGAGCAGGCCGTCAAGCAATCGTTCCTCCGGCCCAGGGTTACTCCAAGTACCAAAAGTCCCTCCCACCTCGTTTTCAGAGGCAGCAACAGGTACTCAAATTACACTGGCAAATGCTTGAATGCTTAATATATATATATATACATCATTAATAAAGAAATTGTCTCATATATTGGGAATCTTAACGAACGGATCATTTCGTGTTGACAGGAGCAGCTATTGAAGCAGCAGCAGCAGTGGCAACAGCAGCATAGCCAGGCATCCCAAAGCCAGATCTCCCCTCAACCTCAAGCACCGCAGGGTCCTTCACCCGTTTCAACGCCCCAGCCAGGACCTGGACCTAAGCAGGGCGGACCACTCTATCAACCTGGCAACTTAGTTCGGCCACTTCCAATGAATTTTGACCCACGCTGGATGATGATGCCTTACATGGGCATGATGCAGGGCCGCCCAGCTATGGACTTCTATTCCACTGGCATGCATCCATCAGGTAAGAGAATATTTTTAAGCCTTGGAAATATATCTGTTTGAATCATTCCATTGATGTCATTTTCAACCCCCCCCCAAAAAAAATCATCAGGGCTTATTGGACGTGAGCGGTCAGATTCGGGAGGATCTGGTTCAGAGCCCTTTGATCGACAACAGCAGCATCCTGGGCACCCTCATCGTGGTACTCCTCCTATTGATCCTAAATTGGCCTGGGGGGCTGAGGTATTTCCTGGTGGAGGGGAAGGTTGTGGCATAAATCCTCCTCTGAGGCAGAGGCAGACATCAGAAGAGGACGATGTGACTAAAGGGTCCAGGTATGGGGACACAATATTGCGAAGTGCTTATTTGTTGTTTTAGGCGATATAGATTTTTTTTTTTATTACTATCTTGGCAATCATTACTATCTCTATTAATTTAGGAGCGACACTCATCCGCATCGCATACGAGAGGGTGGATTGGCACCCATCAAGCAGTCCAGCACGAGCTCTGGGCCATCAAACCAGACGCCGCCTCCTGTCAATGCGCCGAGCGGCAGCCACCCCCCGCATCATTACATGAGCGGGAGAGGCAACTACAACAACTTTACTGAGCAAGGCGCAAGGATCACCTCGCATCAACAGCAGCAGCAACAACGAGGCGGTGAAAGGGGAACCCACTCCCATGGCTTCACCCATCAGGATGATGTCCAAGCTCGGGGATCTCAGCCAGGCCAGCTATGGGGGCCCCCGCACCCTCATTACGATCGTAACAGCCGTGCAGAGCTCCCTAATGTAGAAGGCAACGCCCACCTCCACCACCATCACAATCACCACCCTCAGCAGCCTCACTACACTGTCCAACCACATAAGCTGGAGAACAGCCATGACAGGGTAGCTGAGGGCCCTCCGAAGAAGACCAACGCTTCTCCCCCACTCCACCAGCCCTCCCTGTCATCTTCATGCTCCTCATCTTCTTCTTCTGCTTCTAACAGGGAAGATGGCAATGTAAAGACCACTTTGCATCACCCTTCTCACAGAGAAGGTGAAGCTGGTGTTGGGCATCATCTCGGTGAAAGAGGTAATGCCGGCAGTGGCGGTCATGTAAAACATGAGAAAACGGGCTCTGCATATGCGCCACATGCTTCCATGGCCTCAAGCCCGCCTCCTGCTCAACAGGGCGGTCACTCTCAGCCCCAGCACCATCCCCATCCAAGGTCAAACCAAAGGGGGGGACGGGATCATAAAACCGAGACCCAGTGGGGCCCTCGACCCGGCAGCACCAATGCAGGTGGGGCTTCCTCTCATGGAAGGAGAGCCAACAATGCAGGAAGCGGGAACCATTCCCGTGGCGCCGATGACGCCGCCCATGCTCCGTCGGAGCACAAGCCTGCCAGCCAGGCCTTACCAAACAAAAGGGCGGGTCCGATCAAGAAGCCAATGATGAAAGAGATAAAGAAAGAGGGAGAAGTTGAGGGAGGAGAGAAATCAAGCCAAGATTTTGTTAAGGATAAAGAAAAGGATGGTGTACAAGCCACCTCAGTAAAGCAAGATGCCGCCACGTCAGCTCCATCAGGCAAAGAAGAGCCTGCTGTGACAATAAAACCCAGAAATGGTGGCAAAGAACGGCCACCCGGAGGAGGAGGTGGGTCAGGGAGAGGACCTAAAGAGGCAGACGCCGCCTCTTCGGGATTTTCAGGCTCCTCGTCACGTAGGGACAGAGACCGTTCTTTTGAGAGAAGAGCCAGCAATTCCCATAATCACGGCGTCCCCAACAAAGCCCCCCCCAGAGGCACTCGTGGGCGAGGTGGCGAGTTTTACGGCCGTGGTCGAGGTTTCAGGGGTACCTACACAGCCACCGCCGGGCCCGGTGGTGGCAACCGCGGCAGAATGGCCAGCAGGAGCGGCAGAGACTATCGCACATCTGTTGCAGTTGGCCACCATCGCGATTCAAAGGGCGACGGCCCCGGCGGTCGGCACGGTCAGGAGCGGCCTCGGCACAACCCGGCCAGGGCCAGGAATCGAAGCGAAACGCGCAGCGAGGGCTCAGAGTATGAAGAAATCCCCAAGAGGAGGAGGGAGAGAGGCTCAGAGACGGGCAGCGAGAGTGGGGCAAGTGACCCCGGCCAGTCGGACAAGGATGACACCCACAAAGCCAACGCCAAGAATGGCATGGAGAAGACCAAGACCACTACTAGCGGCAACGTGTCCTCTGCACCACCGAGAGGGACACAGGCCAGGGTTTTCACTCCTAGGGGTGTGCCGTCAAGGAGGGGCAGGGGCGGTGGTAGTGGAGGAGGAAACATCTACAGGAATAGTGGCAATGTTGGAGGACCGGCTGGAGGACACAGGGGTGCCCCTGGTTCGGCTTCTCACGGGGGACCCTCAAGGCAGCCAAACTCAGCACGAAGGCAACAAGCCCCGTCACAAACCTCAGGGCACAAGGACTTGGGTAGAGGAGGGCCTCCTTTGGAGAAAAAGGAGAAGACGGCCGATGGACATCAAGCTCCAAGTCACGGATCCAATCCACCCCAGACCTCGTTGCTGGCTGCGGCTCCTACCGCTCAAGCGTCCGCTGACAACGGAGCTGTTCTGACCCAGCAAGCTTCAACCAACCCGGTGTCGATCACTGGCGGGCCCAATTCAGTGCCTCCTCCCACTAACCGCGGGTTCCCTCCCAGTGGCTTCGAGCGACCCAAGCGGCGGCGTCACATGCGTTCCCAGCATCAGCAGGACAAGCCGCCTCGCTTCCGGAGGCTGAAGGAGCGAGAGAATGCCGCGCGGATCAACGGCGGAGTGGGGGTGATTGGAGGAGGACGGCCCTCCTCCCCTTCCGTTAACACGGTTCAGGACAGTAATGGAACCGCCGTCACGACGACGCTGATCAGTAACGCCCAGAACGCCAACCACAGCGCCACGCTTTCAGCTAACAATAACAGCGGCGGCGGGCACCACGGCAACGCAAACAGCCACCACCACCATCAGCACTTCAACCAGGGCGGCACAGGACCCGCCCACCCCCAGCACCACCACAGCCACGGAGCCAAGTCCCCCGACTTCACCAACCAGAACTCAGACCAGGCCAACGAGGAGTGGGAGACGGCCTCCGAGAGCAGCGACTTCACCGAGTTCCGTGACAAAGAGGGAGGAGGCAAACCGTATTCTTCCCATCATCATCATCAGCAGCATCACCACCACATGGGGAAGGGAGGTGGAGGTGGCGGCGGCGGAGGAGGAGGCGCTGTCGAGCGAGAGATGGCAGGGAAGGAGCCTCAAGCTAATAAAAGAAGCTTTTCCAGCCAGCGTCCTACCATGGAACGGCAAAACCGGCGGGTCAACGTCGGCGGAGGCAGAGGCCCTCGGGGTATACCCGGCGGCGGCTCGGGCGGGACAGGAAACGGAGGCGGCAACCGCGGAGAAAAGCGGGGCAACTGGCCCTCCCCGAAAAATAGGAAGTGATGGAATATTTCAAAAACATTTCGGCCAAACTGCACTCACTTCCAACCCAACTCTTCCTTTTTTCTTTTTTTTTCTTTTTAACCCTGTCTTGATTGTTTCATGTTTGCACCCCCTAAACACATTGTACAGTATAAGGAGATGCTATTCTACATTGGTCAACTTTCGCATCTGTCCACCGTCCTTTCTTGTACATTTTCTCCGTTGGGTTTCCATCTTACTTACCGTTCTTCACCTTGAAAAATCTCTCCCCCCCCCCCCCCCCCCCCCTGCCCCCCACGCATGTAATTCTGCATCGAATTGTTTTAAATCGGGGCGCCGTTCACACATACAAGCACAATGACATCATCAAATTTGTGTCAATCATGTGGATGTAAAAAATGATTGTGGGAGTGAATTGGCAAGAACATGAAATTAGGCAAACTTTTATATTCATGTACGTGTGTATATTTCTACCACACTTTGGCCTTTGGTGGTGTACAGTAGTCCAGTTCTGCACACCTTGCCCTCATCACGGGGAACGGTGCAGCTTCATCTTAATAACAGTATCGGTGTATCATACAAGTGTCACGTTATTTGTTTTCAGGGGAGTTGTGTCAATTCTGTTTTAGCCACCCAAGAGATGTTCAGTGTGTGCGTGTGGAGTGTGAATGTGTGTTTTTGTTTGTTTTTTTACAAAGTGGATCGTTACCAGCCCTCTATCTCTAATTTCCTTTTTCTTTGGCTCCCAGGTATGAACCTTTAAGTTTTTGTAACTGTGATAGGACCCGTGTACTACTGTTCTACGTCACTAGTTTGGTCTTTTTATATCATCGTCCTTGCTTGTGTAAATGCAGTTTATTTTTTCTCCTCAGGCTTTTGTGTCAATCCGCTTTGACGTTTCATTTAAATTGATTAGTCTTTTTTCTTCTTCTTCCCCCCCCCAGACAATAAATGGCTTTTTCAGCCTCACCGTAGCATCCTTGTTACCTGCAGAATTTTTCTGCACACTGCAAAAATACTCGTTACAATAGTTTTCCTCTCATTCACAAATTTGGTTCGTCCGACTCCCGTAACAAGTTGACAGCTTTGTTTCCCACGTTGAGATTTTTTATATGGAAGAATTCTCTTTTCAAAGTGGAATGTCTATTCTGTTGACGAGGAGTTGAGCTCAAAGAAAACAAATGGGTCATTCGAGAACATAGTTTCACAAATTGTCACTTGGTTAAATTGTAATGGCTTTATTTTGTAACAAGCACTCCTTGTAGTATAAAAAAAATAATTGTTTGCTGTTTTTGTTTTGTTTTCATTTCGTAGAGCAAGTTTTATGTGATGCAACAATGACCGGTGCTCTGTCTGGGCCCAGAGTACAAAGATCTCGATGGAGTATTACATTTCCTCTGCTGTTGTGCATGCTTTCATGCACCCTGTGCTATTACTATCGGGACTTATCACTGCAACAAGGAGTACCAGGAGCTCCTTTATCTGACGGAAGGCTTTTTCAAAGTTTGTGCTCTCAGGATGGCTGTTCAGGGGGAAGCAAAATCATCCCAGTCACCTGTTACGGATTACAAGCAGGCTGCGTTTGGAAAATATTGGATTTGTAACACTTGTAGTCACGCAGTAGACAAACCTGCACAGTTTGGAGACTAGGTGGACTTAAGTACTCCTCTGCATCCATTCACTGCTGTAAGTTGGGGTTTTGTTTGTTTACTGACAGTAACAGTTTAACGGGGATGTTGCGAGTAGGGCATTTGGTGATTTGTGAGTGTGCGTGCGTGCGTGCGGCTGTGCGATGTTTGACGTGTGTGTGCGATTTCTGCTATCTATATTGTAACGGGAACGGCATGGACCAGAGGCGAATGAGAACGGCGGGCGCTTTCTGCCTTGTTTGCCCACACTTGATTGAACCAATGTTATCAAATCTGCTGCTTTAAAAAAAAAAAAAGAAGACATCCACAGTGATGCGTTCAGCTCTGCATACATACAGTAGTACATCAATCATCAAAATGAGCGAGCAGTGGAGAGAATCACTGTTTTATTTGTGTTTGTTCAGTACAGCAGCAGGCAAGCGATGCATCTTTCCACTTAGAACTTACTTGGAGCATGAATCCACAGCCACGTGTGCAGCCTGCCTTGCCTGTCACTGGTTTTTGCATCGCTAGCTGTTCGATGAAGACGGGCTCAGAGTCCTCCATCCCTCTTAACTCTGATATTGATGTGCACATTGTATGTACCCATGCTAAAAGAAAAAAAAAGTAGTGTACGTATTGAAATTACTCAAACGATTGTACTGTTTCCAGCATTACCAAGGTACCTGGAGTGGTCCATTATGTTTTAGAATTTATGTTTTTATTAATGGAGCCGTAATATATGCACATGTATGTATATTGGTATGTATCTTAAGTTTTGTCGACCCCAACTTACATTCCCACCAACAAATGTTGCCATTTTTAGTTCAAGGGAGCAATGTACAAGCAGAGAAGTGTCTTATTATAATAAAGTTATACAGAGAAGGCAAAGTTAAATAAACTACTTTTGATTGAATGGAAATATGGAGTTACATGTGTTATTACTTCCATTTTGTGCAGATATTGTCTTTTTATCTCATTGGCAGCAGCGTTAATGTATTACCTCGTAAAACAGGACTACATTTTTGTCACTAAACAGGTTAATAGATACGCATAACAAAAGCTTAGCGGATTAATGTGTCATATACATGACATGACGTCAGAGCTTTATTTCAAATCTGTAGTACTCGCACTCGCCGCTGTGTGGCAGCAGTGCTCACTTAATCTGTACCGGAAGTAGAGGAAGAACCTCCTGAGCTAGGAGCTGGTGTCCATTTTATTTAAAGCCGATAGCTTGCTACGTTGTTTTGACCTGTCGCGTTTGTCAGCTACTTAATAACATTACCAAACTGGGTAAGCTAACATAAATTGTTACATATCAATACCGAGACGTTGAAAACCTTCTCTCACCCATTCACGGAAATGATACTCTTCCGAGGACTGCAACGATGTGCCATATTAGTTCAGCTCTATTGCTAGTTCATGTTAGCATCATAAGCTAGCGCCGGCTAACTGTAGTGTTGAAATGCCTCATAAATTCAAGACCGCACGCGAAAATTAAATTTCATTGGATCTCAGAGTTTGTTCTTCTTGCTTATATAAGCGACTTGGTGATTACAGTGGCGAAAATATAACTAACTCGTCAATTAGCCTAGCCTCAAGCCCGAGCTCGTCAGCATTCCTGAAATAACATTTTGCCGGTTTTAAGTGAATCTGCATCTGTGTTGCTTCATTAATATGTACTCTTACACATTTGAAGATATAAATAATGCTTGCACTTTAGGTCTTCGGAGATGAGCAGTTCAGAGGAAGTGTCATGGATCTCCTGGTTCTGTGGATTAAGGGGGAATGAATTTTTCTGCGAGGTATGAGTCTTTCAATCAAGTCAGTTCATAAAACAAAATATTTCGCACTGTGTCTCACTCTTGGAATGATTTCTTCTTACTTGACCTCCATTATGTGGCAGGTGGACGAAGACTATATCCAGGACAAATTCAACTTGACGGGCCTCAACGAGCAAGTCCCCCACTACCGTCAAGCTCTAGACATGATTTTGGACCTCGAACCAGGTGCTTTGTTGTAATGGCCCTAACTCTAATATACTATGTTGTAATTTATGTTTTATTGAACCTCTGGACTTATCTTACATCCAATACTCTAATGAATGATAAGAAGCATTCACTTATTGCCCCGTTTCCTCTCCTAACTATCAATGCGTTTGCAGATGAGGAGCTGGAAGACAATCCCAACCAGAGCGACCTGATCGAGCAGGCGGCTGAGATGCTGTACGGCCTTATCCACGCACGTTATATCCTCACCAACCGAGGCATTGCGCAAATGGTAGGTGCCGGAGCTTCGTCGGAGAACTCCACGAGCCATTTTTCCATTTTGTCATTCTCGAGGAGATGGAATGTTATTAAAAGCATGCTGGCTCTGAGTGAACATTACCTGAGAGGAAGTGGGAGATGGATCAAATTGATTTGGATAATGGCTTTCAAAATGTATGTGTACCATTCTTAGATGTTGGTAATTTTTCAGGATGTTTTGCCTTATAATAACTCTGATTCCACAACAATGCTGATTGTCTTCATTTCCTGTTTTGTTTTAGTTGGAGAAGTATCAGCAGGGTGACTTTGGCTACTGTCCTCGTGTCTATTGTGAGAATCAGACTATGCTTCCCATTGGTGAGTTTTTTTTGCCCTGCATTTATTTTGGCAATGTCATGAATAATTGCAGTCCTGCTAGTTGTCATACTAGTAAGGTTTTGGTGTCGTTTCTTCAGTTAGTTGTGAAGAGGTAAAATCTAGCTCAAATGTTATTTGACCACACAGAGCCAGTGGGTACTTGTTTTTTGTAGCAGCGTGATCTTGTCAAAATGTAGAACACGTCGTGTCCAATTTCCACTTTTCATTGTCTGGTGTCCTCCACAGGCCTGTCAGACATCCCAGGAGAGGCCATGGTGAAACTCTACTGCCCTAAATGCATGGACGTCTACACACCCAAATCATCCAGGCACCACCACACGGACGGAGCCTACTTTGGCACCGGCTTCCCCCACATGTTGTTCATGGTTCACCCCGAGAACAGGCCCAAGAGACCCGCCAATCAGTTTGTCCCAAGGTTAGTAGCGAACTTGTATTACACACAAAGAGTTAATAAAGACTAAATAAGATAACTAAGAATAGAATAGGACATTGCTGGGATCAAAAGAATGCCCAAATAAGTCACATTGTTGTTTAAGCCACAGGGGTTAAAACACAAAGACGTTTTTGTTAATTTGACTTAATTTTTAAATACTAAACACGAGTTGCGCTCATAAGCCAAGCTATCGTGGTTTGTCCCAAGTTTATTGCAGTCCTGACTCATTGTCGTATCACTTTTGGAGCAGCGAGACGGCAAACATAAGAAAGCCATGATGAAGGGAAGGCACACCCCTCCCTAAGAGCAAATAGATTAAATGCACTTTAGTTTGCAGCCCATCAATTTCAGCCCTAATGCTTTTGTTGCATGTTGCCCGCGGGCTTTTGTTTAACACATTTTTGCTGTGTTACTTGGCCAAAGCAAACAAGCGTTTCATCCAATGCTCAAGGATGTTTGTCGCCCTCTTCGCCCCTTCCATATCTCTTCAGGCTTTACGGGTTCAAGATCCACCCAATGGCCTACCAGCTGCAACTGCAAGCAGCCTCCAGCTTCAAGAGTCCCGTCAAAGCCATCCGCTAGCGGACGAGACAACAAAGGTCGTTGACAAAAAACAAAAAAAAAGGCGAGGGGTCACCTGTGTTTACCAAAATGTTCCACAAATGACCCCTCCCCGCTCTGAAGACTGTATTATTTGGGGGTTTAGATTAAAGCAAATGAAATCAACATGTAATAATTACGATTCTGAGTGTGAGCGATACGTGAATGCACAGCCATAGTCTTCATCACATAAATGTGTATCCAGTCCACAAACACCACTCACAAAACGTTGAGGATATTACGCTTTCGGCTGGGATTTCGGGATCAATTCAAAATGCACCACAACCTTTTACAGGTGAACTTAACTAACCTTTTGAATGCACACGTCCGACTGTTCAACGCTTCACTTCTTTTTGCAGTTGACCTGTAAAAGTTAACGTGCATTTTTCCTAAAATTACACACGAAAGCTTAATATCCTTAACTTTTTGTGAGTCATTTTGGTAATTTGGTATCCTATGTACTCTCTTTACCAAACAAATGTGCCAAAAAGAAAGTCCGTTTCCAAATAATAATAATAAAAAAAAAAAGTTGGCACAGTTTGGTAAAGATTCACTGGTGGTCCGCTCCTCAGTAAACCCCACAAACATGGCTGCCAGCAGTTTAAAGATAGTATAGTAACTGATTTATTTTTTGCCGTATTACTGGTTCATGCAGATGTTTGCTGTTGTGCTGTCAAAAATGAAAAATCTGCTTAAAGGTATAGAGAAATAATTAGTGTGCTTCTACTGTTAGGGAAGACATCGTAAAAACAAACAAAGCTAGCTGTCAGTAAATGTTTTCCCCAAGATTCCGCAATCCTACCATCCCTCATCTCATAATTTACATTTAATTTTATTTGATATGAATTAAGCCACCGTTTAGCATTTGGAAACCAGCAGGAAATGGCTTGCACAAACAGATGCTTTTATCTTGGGTGCTGTATTTCAATTTTATTTGCTAAACAAATAGTGTAGAGTGATTTTTGAAATCTATTCTACTAAACAATCCCGGATGCGCTACCTCTTTTCCACCAGTTTCCGGTCTTTATCTGAGGTGAAGCTTTTTCAACAAACCTTAACAATAAAAAACAAAAGCTGTTTTCTTCCAAAAAGAAAATAGTAAAGACACGGCAGCACTGCACTGATTTCACTGCTGCAACTTGATTTGTTTTTTAGGGTTAGCAATAGGCAAGACCACCAGCTGCCATTTTAGTTTTTTTTTTTCTTCCCAAACATTGAGGCAAACGCTTCTTATTTCCCCTCCTCGCTCTTCCTTTCTCCTTTTCAGTTGGAATTTTTCAAGATTCACTTCACACAAATGAATCCCTATTTGTGTCCACACTTGAACTCCTGTTTGTTGTTTTTCTCTGTGCAACTTGAGAAGGGTGAACCAGATTCTGAAATCTCAATAAAAGTTGATTCTTCTTTTCATACGTTTTGTCCCTACTTCTTAAATGTCCTCATTTATTTAAAAAAAAAAAACATCACAATCAAGGTTTCTTTCTTCTGGAGTCACGAGTGTATGAGATGGGATTTCCCTGTCTAGCGGGACTGAGTTGTTTGGTGTGGCAAAGTCCTGTCAGATTTTCCAGGGGGGGAGAATGACTCGAGCTAAACCTCAAACCACTTTCGGAGCAACCTGGGTTTCCAACTTCGACTTTTTGGGGGCGACAACCCTTACCAAGAGGATTCCCCTTTCCAGTGAAGCAAGAGAAAAAAAAAATTTATTTCCAGACTATCCCAAAATGTGGTTATTATTCCTCAGCTGTAATCACTGTGATGGAATCAAGATTAATTTTCCTTTTCTTACATCCTCACGCATTGACAAATGTGTCTTGACAAACAGTGAGGCATTTTACCATCATAAGCAGCCTCCCTCTCCCTGAGCAAATGTTTCCAAGAAGATGAGAGTTGTTACATAATGTCGGGGAGTAGATACTAAATAGTTTCCTAAACTCAGACACAAAAGTGTCATGTGGACAAACAAACAAATGTGAAGGACCCCCATCACTATTTCAGCCAAGACTCAGCATGTCAGTCATTGACTAAATGTTTAGTGTTCTTTTTCGGGCGTGACACACGCACTTAGAAGACAAACAAAGTCAGGCAAGACCAGGCCTGCTCATGTGACTTATTACACAAAATCTTGAGATTGAATACCAACCTGTTGAGGCCTGAATCTGATTCTGAAAAGGTATTATATTTGGTGAAGATGTACAAAAAATGCAACAATTAAATACGACGAAAGAAGAATTAAAAATGTTTTGCCACACACTCATTCATTTCAATGCTGCTTATTCGGGTGTGCTTGTTTTGACCACAAGAGGGCACTATAGAAGCTGCAAATCATACCAGCAGGGTGTGTCATACTTCAAACTCAAGTATAGACATTCTTTTTCGAATGTCTATATGAAGAATACGATATATTTGCCATTGCTTTAGTAAAACCCATGACACATATAAGTAAATTCAAATGTCTTGAAGTGTGTACATTAACTCCCTAAAACAATGTTGTGGTAATGTGCAAACATGATTCACTTCTCTGACTCAGACTCTTTGGAAAAAAATGGGAGTGTAAATATGTTATATGTTCCATTCAATCAACCTGCACCTTGTCCAAGCTGTACTTTGCCACTCTCCCAATGACAACTAGGATAGGCTCCTCTTCTGAAATGTTACAAAAACATTCATTTGACCCCAAAATTGATATTTTTGTATATTTTCATGATTGCCGGCTGATTGTCTTCAGGAGTTTTGTGATGTTAATTTACTGAATAAGGCTGACCAAGTGGTGTTTTGTTCTAATGTCATTGGACATAACATGATCTGGATCATGCTATTGTTTGGGTTAGAAACATCCCGCCTGTGTTATGTGATACAAGCCGACGACACCACCTGACTAAGGCCTCCTTCGCATGAAACACTGCATGCACATTGTTGTCTGCTTAGTCACATGTTCATCACAAATGACATCCGATTTAACTGTATTTTATCAGAAATGCTCATTTTTGATTTACGCTGATTCATTTTAGTAGTCATGGAGGTTATGAACTTTCTGGTGGCCAAAATCGGCACATCTACCAGAATAAAGTGCACTGATTGATTAAATAATAATTCTTGTGGCATTTTTTCATGACATAATTTATTATCGTACAGTTGGTTGTTTTCAAGTGATATTGTTCGGCAATATTTTAATTAGGCTGCGCTCGTTTGATTCTTTATTTTTTACATTTAGTCGGTATTTAACAGTTAAATAGACTGTAATTATTTGAAAGACTATTATTTAAATATAATTATTCTGACGTGTACTCGTTTTGACGACACACCTCTGCTAACTCGTGACATTTGCTTTTATCAAATGATAACATGAGGTCACATTTTCTTATTAGAAGCTTTTTTTTGCCTTTGTGACTAAGTCAGATCATGTGGAAAACGCCTATTTCCCAGCATGACGTCACACAATCGCAGGTGGATTGTTTTAGGCTGGTGGGTAGGAGGAAAAAAACTGCTTTGCTCTGCACACAAGACCTCTCTCTTCTCATTGGATAACGGTAAGGCTGGGATGGGGGGGTGGAAGATTATAAATGAGGCGATGGTGGAAAGAAAAAAGTTTATTTCTAACGGTCTGTGTGCACGCAGGTTGACAGCTCTTCGACATCTTGTCAATCAACATGAATCGAATTCTTGTCCAGATTTTCGCCTTGGGAGTCTGCTTTGCAATCGGTAAGAAATTTGCTCTTTTATTCATGTACAAAGTTGCAAAAAAATATTTTTAAGACTTTTGGGATGTGTTTGACGTTCGTTACAAATTGCCCGCAGGCGTGTTTCCGTTTCCCCCTAATCTCCATGACTATTATAGAATTAAGCAAATGCGCGTCCAATTAACATACTTTAAAAAAATAACACATAAAAATGAGTACCTCAAATAGACACTTTATTTCATAATTTTGAGGTGATCCATGTTGGGAGTGTGCACGCGGTTTGCCAGGGGAGGGTGGGGCCGAGCCGAGGGCTTAAAAGGGGGACAAATTGGACACTGACCAGAGGCACACCCAAAAATAAAAGCTACACTTGTTGACAAAGTGCAACACGCACAGACTGGCAAGGCTTTATGACAGGAAATGAAATTTTACTGGCATATTTTCCACTGCTGGAAAAAAAAAAAAAGTTTTGGATCTTAATGTGATAAGAATCACATCACATGCTTACTGGTCACACCACTTGACATTTATTTTTATTTTTTTTGTCTTTTGAAGTTGTTGCCATGGATTTTCATGGTGCTTGTTTTCTTCTTCAATGTCATTGTATACAATTAAATGGGCAATTTTCTGCATAATAATTACAAATGAGCCAGCTGTTACATCATAGGTCAACAGGTTTAATTTCTTTTAAAGTCTTATATATGGTGCTGGTTTCAGAATTCATAGGGCCCACTCATTTAGCAGTATAACATGTCACGGCACCTCTATTTTGCCCTAATCCAATTTCTCACATGCTGGGGTGAGGCAGCAAGGATCTTTCTTTCCCAAGGCGCTTTTTGAAAGACTGACTCACGTCCCAACTTGTCAGCCCATCTCATGAGAAATTCCTCACCTCATAACAGACGAGGCTGGTGTCCCAAATTCCAGTTCCACAGAGGATTTGCAGAGCACACAACACAAGTTGTGTTTGTTCTTCAGCTATTGTGTTTTTGGTGACATTGTTCCTCTTTGTTCCCATGGCATTATTTGTATCCTGTTTCAGGCCCACCCAACCCGCTGCGACCCTGTGTTTTTTTTTTTTTTTTTTGGACTCAGGTGTTTTGTTTAACCTTTAGCTCCAATAACATGCCGCTCAAGTAGCTGTGACTGAAGGTGATAATTGCACATTAAGGCTGTAATTATAGAAAATGTAGTTTTCCCATGACTCCCCCGGTTGATTTTTAGTTTGTCAACATGTCATAGGCCACTGAATTATTTCCATATACACGCAGATGTCTTGTTTCATTTTTGAACTGGGGTTCTTGAGACTCCCATTGCCAATCTGTCTCGGGTTTGGCTACAAAAAAAATATTTTGCTACACGGAGGCGTCTTGGCTATGATGTGGTACTGGTTTGTTTTTGTGCTTTGAGTGGAAGGGTACAATGAAATCTATTCATCCAATAAAATAACCACTTTAGACTATGCAACTCCTATTGCTCATCTATGAAAGGCGTTTAATCGCGCAGAATCCCCAAAAGGGTTATTTCATTATTTTATTTTTTCTTTTGCCGTTTATAAGACTGATTTCTGGCTTTAACTTACGGTATACTGCCACAAGAGGGCGACAAAAAACTATCTTTGGATACTCAAACGAAACTCGCTTGAAAATATTTCTCTAAGTGGCCACAAGATGGCACTAAAGTAATGATTTTTGTCATTTAAGACATAAAACAGCAAAACGATGTCACGTCTTAAAAATCTGCGATGGCCAAACTCTATACTTTATAATGGTTTCACTGGCTGAACATTTACATTTTATTAAATTTATAGATTCATCACAAATTATATTTACATTTCTTTTGACTAACAAAAGAAAGATGAAGCTGGCATTTCAAAATATTACAACAATGCAAGCCACACTATAATTTACACAAATTTGGAATACTGTAATATGATGGTTGGGTAATAACAGCCTTTTTTTTTTTTATTCCATCACACCCTTAACTAGGCTATTGCTGCTGGAATAATGTGTCATGTCTGCCAAACCCTAATGCAAACTACCGCTATTTACAATCCACACCTAACTCTCTGCGTATTTATCTTGAAACCTTTCAGCATCACGGACTGTGACTTCCTTGAGTTTTATTTTTGCAGCACTTCATTGTTAGTTTACGGTCAACCATTGTTTGCCCTCATTTCCCGTTTCCCCACAGTTGACTAAGAAAATAGAGCTGTTAACAAAACAAAACTCACAGGAGAGAATTTGTCTGCTGCTGGAAAAGTTCATGCATGCAACGTCTAGAACAATGAAACTTTGGCACAAACTTGGGAAGTTCCCTGAAAATACAAGCTTAGCAATATTTGAAGCAACATTAGAGTAGCACGATGTGTCCTTGAAGACAAAGAAAAAAACTTCTTGTCCCAACGACTAATGTCAGGGTTAAATTAACATTTAAATTTCAAATCAGAAGTCGTGTATAATAGTAGTAATATTGTTTGAGATTTGGCGGCAGTGACGAGGTGGGGGGCAGTGGGTTTCTCATCGATTCATACTTCTGGTTCGACAAGAAATTGGAAGGATGACAAACTCGTTAGCCAGCATTGTAAAGATAACACAACTAGGGTGGGGCTGTGTTTTTTGTGCGTGCATGTGTAAATAAAGTCATCACTACCAAACGGATATCGAATGTCGTCAACTGTTTTTATAAACTCCTTTTGTTAGTGGAAGATTTCCTTTTGCCACATCTGAGAACGTTTGGATGCATATGGGTACCAAATTAGAATTATGTCAGTGACAGTACGTGTTCACGTGTCAGCCGTAACATTGCGTCGTAGATAACATCAGTTGTACAAGTTGTCACCCAAGAACAATTTGTAACACTTCCGTTTTCTCATATATACGATATGATCTGAATATAAACAGATGTTCAGAATGTTTGGGGGGGAAGAATATATGCCTGTGAATATTGTTATGGCGTCTGTCTATATTTGTTGCTGCACCGTTTGTATTGAAATATGGCTTGTAGTTATAAATTGCACCAATTTTGATAATGGTTGTGTTCATCTGTTAATGAGGTTTTTTTTGTATGTGCATGAATCATTGTCCTTTTCAGGCCAGGCTCTGGAGTGCTACGAATGTAAAATTGGCTTCTGGAACTTGTGCATCACCAAGAAGGTCACTTGTCAGGCAGGGGAGCATTGCTTCAGCGGCAAAGGCAAAGCAGGTACTAAAAAAATTCTTGGAAGCAATTTCTGTTGTCGAGGACGTAACTGCTGTCACTCACTGGCTTCCGGAATGAGGCCCGAAAGGATTCCATGCAGACAGATTATACAATGAAGCGAGCAGTCAGACATTCTCATTCCTGTTTTTTTTTTTGTTTTTTTTAAATCTGACAACAATTTGACAAATTCAGGTTGTGCGTCACCAGTTCTGATTTAACATTTTAAATGCTGATAAGTGTTTTTTTTTGGAGTTGAGCGCGTAAATATTTCAACTGGATTTTCTGCTGCATTTTTCCCATTTGCATACTTACCATTCCATAAATTGCTCCTGCCATGTTGGCGCTAATAAACGCGGTTGTCGTCCCTCAGCTAAGGTCGTGGACATCTCCATGAAGGGATGCCTTGTGAAGGCTGACTGTAATAAAACCCACGATGTGAATTTCCCCTCCAACACCAACGCCACCATCTACAAGATGACCAAGACTTGTTGCGACAGCAACCTGTGCAACTCCGCACCAAGAATCTCGAGTGGGCCGCTGGTCCTTGCCACCATCAGCGCCATGCTTGTGGCCAACATGCTGGTGTAACGAGTCTCATATTATCCATAAACCCAAGAGGACTGTTATTTTTTTTACGGTTTCCAAAGCATTTCAATTCTCTAGCTGATTTCTTGTCTAAATTGCCTCAGTCCTCCTTTCAGCCATCTTGTCAAAACCGATAAACTCTAAATTGAAAGGTTCTAAGTGTTTCTCTGTCACTATGACATTTGTTTTGCTATCGTAGCCTTCATTTTTTTGTATTGGTAAAAATGCTCAGCATGTAACTATATGGGGAAGTTGTACAAGGTTAACATTGATTGCAAGAATTTGCCAGAATGAGATGTTAACTTCAAATTTATGAATCAAATTAACCAAAATTGGACACACTTCTCTTGAGTGTACTCGTGTATTTGATAATTATCTGAAATGGCTCATGTAAGATTGTATCATTAAAAATATGCAAATAAAGTCTTTTAAATTGGAAAGGGGGCCATTTTTGTGCAAGTTTCAGTTTCGTTGGGCCCACTCAACGGGAAGAACCTGTCTTGCCTGTTTAGCATCCCCCCCCCCTGAGAACAACCTTCCCTCTTTGTTCATTCCAAGTGAATAACTCTTCCACTGATGTTAAAAAAAACTATTTTTTGAATGAATCATACATGTAAATTTCCATAAAGAAAAACAGTATTTGTACATAACTGCATCAGCCGTTTGTTGTTGGGAGTTTTTTTCTTCTATAAAAATTCAAGATACAATGTTATGTATTAGAGAAGGGAGGGAGGGAAGCATCTTGGATTTCACTGTACGCATTTGGATTTATTTTCTTTTCTTATGTGCTTTGTTCAACAATCCCCTGGCATTCCAATATTCTCAGTGACGCACAGCAAAGAGAACACAAAAGGTGATGAAACCGCACCCTGTGTTACCCCCTCCCCTTATACTGACCCACCTGTTTTGGAGGGGATAAAACCCTTCTCTCAAACAGGTTGATCACTTTTCCCACTTGACACCTGAGAAGGTGACTGAAGACAATTGGAAAGGATTTTGTGAGGCCTTCACCAAGAACACGGCAAAGATGGGCAGGATTCTTATCGGAGTCATCTCAGCACTTGCATGCTTCATGCTTGGTAAGAAGATACCATTGTGTCTTAATATTTATAATTGAATTCCTCAGAATGCATTTAAAAAATAAAGCAAATTAAGTTATTTTGATTTTGTTTTTACATTTTATTTGATATTGCTTACAAAATGCTTCAATTTTTTTATAATAGAGAATTTTATAAGGTGGGTTAGAATACTGTGAAAGCAAAAATGATCAAATGTGCACATCCCGGAGTCGCAAGTCAATATCCTATTTGATGACTTAAAACATTTCATTTGTTCCAGTGGAGTCCCTCACATGCAACCAGTGCTCCTTTGGTTTGCTGGGTTTCTGTCTGTCCTCCACCAATGTAGAGTGTACCACCAATACCTCTCAGTGCTTCACAGGAAAAGCAAGTAAGTCTTTTTTTTTTGGTTATAAATTGCCACCCACAGCATCACTCAAGCGTGACCTTTGGCTCCCCGGCAGCTTTCGCTTCCATCTCGTCCTCGGTGGGCTTCAACACGCAGGGTTGCATCGAGGAGGCCAGCTGCAACATGACCACCAACGCCACTCTGCTGGGCGTGGCCTATGAAGCCAGAGTGGACTGCTGCTCTACGGATGGGTGCAACCCGGTCCAGACGAGCGGAGCCCCGTCGGCCAGGATGACGCTCGCCGCCGCCATCGGGGCCGCCATCCTGGCCTCGGCGTGGGGAAGCTTGTTGTGATGCAGCCACCTGACACTCAATTATGATAGTGTAGCACTAACTGTGGGGAAAATCCTTGAACGTTGTAAGCTTCCAAAAAAAAAAATACAGTATAGGACTATGGACATTCTAGTCGATCAATGAAATGTTTTAGGGAAACATTGAGCTCGTAAACCTCCCGTTTTTTATTTATCCTTTATTCAAATGTCAGAACTGAAATCCGTGATGTGAAAATAAAAAGATTCAATAGATATGGTGATTGCAATTCAAATAATCTTGAAGAACTGTGATTGGCTGACAACTCGTCTAAGGTGTACTCCATCTCAAGTGCGATAAGCTCGGCCGTAAAATAAAAACGAACTGAAACTATGTTTTATTTTAAAAATGCGTTATCACATGGAATGTTGTAAATCAAGGCCAGACTGCTCTTAATTGCTTTGTGTTTTTATTTGGCGTAGTCATCACAATTTGCGTATCTAACTACGAGTGGGAGTGACTGAGAATCTTTCATTTATACTGATGACAAGTGCAGAAACCTGAAGGGTCACATTTTTGCTGACGTGCAACTTGGATTAACTTGTAAAGTGGTTGCTCATTTTTCTACCTTAAATCCTTCCGTCTGTAGTCTGACCCGGAATTATTATTTTGGTTTTCGCTATCCTTGTGACAACAGGTATCATATGATGAACAACTTTTGGAAAACAGCAATTCTCCTGGCTACGATTGTAGCAGCTGGTAAGTTGATAGGAACCGAAAGGTAAAGCGGCTAATGCTAATTTAGCCTTTTGTATTCCATGTATGTCAATAAGGATGAATGAATGACACTGAATTGCCCTTTTAAAAATGTAGTAACACGGCTTCTAGTCGATGAACAGCTCCATTCTTTACATTATGAACCCAGATATAAAAATGACAATGTTCTGGGTTTGATTTTTGACTCATTTGTATTCTCTCCTGGTGCTCGTGCATCTTTTCCCAATCAATTAATCAATCAAGCAATCAAGCAACCAATCTCAGTGTGACACAGACATTTTTTTATAATGAATATTTTGTATTTTGTTCTTTGGCCAACAACCACCTACAATATGAGGGTAACTACATAAAAAAAAAAAAAAACTCTCGACTCTTCTTTTTTTTTTTAATCACTAAACAGGTCACTGCCTGACCTGCCGCCGGTGCCCTATTACCATATTAGACACTTGTCTGTTTGGTAGTGACATTACTTGTGATAATGCAACCCAAAGCTGCTATCGTGGAACTCTAGGTAAGCATATTTATTTGATTTATTTTTATTCTAGTTTCGCTTTTTTGCTTTTTTTTTTTTTATGTGGTTGACTCTATTTGACATTCTGTAATGCTTATTTCAGATTTCAATGGCGGTGAATCGGGCTCAATCAGCTTGTGTTTCCGCGGCTGCACGGACTCAACCCTGTGCGGTCCTGTGGTGAATGGGAGCGTCCTCGACAATTCTTTTGCCGCTACGCTCGAGTGTTGTAACACTGACTTGTGTAACAGTGCCTCATCCGTCCAGCTCTCCTTGACGATGGCCGTTTGCGTAGCCATTTTTTTACTATGGGCCATGTAAGGCCCTTGATATATTTTATGACACAAAACAGGTCTTTCCTTTTTTGCATTCTTTGGCTCGTAATTCCCCATCAACCCACGCTTTCAATTGTTCAACGGTATTGGGGAAATAATATTTTAATGGGCTGATCCTGCAGCAATTAAATTTTGCACAACAAAGAAAATGCGTAAACCTTAATTATCAAGATAAGTGTTAATTGAGAAATCAATCAATCAAGTGCAGCTCTGCTTTTCTATTTTGGTGCGCACAAAAAAAGGGTGTACACGTGTGTTAGGGTTTACAGATTATCTTGATGATATGATTATGTTGGAATGTAGACTAGAATTATTAACTTTGTTTGAACCTTTTACCTTTCCTTGATTCTGAAAAGTTTAATCATTCAGTTGTTGAAACTTTCCAAATGGTGTAGAAACATTCTTGCTGAGTTAATCATCTAAAATACTCCACTAATTCTTGCTTTTGTTCTCAATAAATATGCTCTTGCAAGAGACCAAAGGCAAACTTTGTTCGAACACTGCTGTACCTATAGTAACGAGCAAATTCTCCACTTGCAAGTGCTTAAAGGGAATAACTGTCTCCCGTGTGGTTCTTGCAAAATAAGCTAGAGTGAGCACCACTCTAACACTGTGTCCTATAAAATTCAAAATAAATCAGGTTCTAATAAAAATACTGAGTATTTTTTTCTTCCAAAAACACACTCGTGTATAGATAGAGGGTAAATTAATTTTGTTTTTTTTCGATTCCAAAATCTAAAATTTAACTCTATGTCAGTGCCTTCCCATGCAGGCTGCCAACAAAAAGATGGCATCGTTTTTTGATTTTAATTATCTTCAGTTCTTAATGATAGACGCTGAAAACTTGAAGAGTCACATATTTGATTGTGTGTTTGTTTGTACTGGATTCTCACCCAAGGTTGAACTGAAATGTTTTTTGTTTGAACTACACTCCCTCTACAACTATTTAGTGTAGGATTAATTTCACTTTCATATTAGTTGGTGAAACCTGAAGTGTCACATTTTTGGGTGAATTTATTTTGGCTGGTGGCCTTACCAAAAGGGTATATAAACCTTCTCTTTATCAAATTCAGAATCCATTTAACGACTGCCCATCCATCTTGTGATCATCACGGGAACACCATGAGTAATTTTGGGAAAACAGCATTTCTCCTGGCTACTATTGTAGCACTTGGTAAGCTGATAGTAACTGACAAAGAAAGTAGCTAGTGTTGATGCTCGCTTATCTTTTTTTTTTTTGAATGATTTAAAAAAAAAAAGATTGTATCTTCTGTATCACCTTCTATAAAAATCGAATTAGCCTCAGCCTTGCTAGGAACACCAAAGACTTTAAACAGTCATACTGTACATTTAAGTATATTTATATACTAGTTAATAGTTCTATTTATTTCAGAGTTCAAATTATTTGGCTGTGTAAATGGCTATTCCAAAACCTTTTTTTTTAAGCCACAGAAATTGAATTTGCCAAACTGCATGTTGACAAGACAAAACCAGAACTTTTTGGCGAGACATATCAGATGCAAAAATGATGGATACCTATAAGAGCACGATCCTTTCTGTGAAACAAGGAAGAAACTGTGACGTTTTGGACCTAAATATTTTTTCTTACATGTTTCTCATTGAATAGGACACGGCCTGGACTGCCGTGAATGCGCCATTGATACAGTGGACAGATGTTCGTCGGGGGAAGATGTCACATGCCCTTCTGCAGACGATCAATGCTTCCGTGGCCTACTCGGTAAAGAAACTTCTTTTTTAAAATATTTTTAGGTGGCTGCTTGTTAGTGTTCATTTGGATGATATCAGATTCCAAAGATATTTGAGAAGAAATTGGGGATTTTGAAATCTGATTGGACAACACATTTAACATCCACTTGCAGGTTAATTGGAAAGCAACAGTCAAAATTCAGTCATTGATTTATTTATTTATTTTTTTAATGTAATGCCTGTTTCAGATTTTGGTGAGAGATCGGAGAACCCCATAATAATTACGGGCTGCCTAACCCCATTGTTGTGCAACCAAACATTCAGTGAAGGGGACCTCGGACTTAACCTTCCTTTTGACGTCACACTAACTACTACCTGTTGTACCACCGATGGATGTAACGGTGCCACATCCATCCAGATCTCCATCGCAATGGTCATCTGTGGTAGCATTTTCTCACTTTGGGCCATGTAGAACTTTAAAGCCACTTCTGTCTTTGTACTCGCTATATTCTTGCTTACGTTATTTTCTTTTATCTTTTGTATGATTTGCTTTCTATCTATCCAAAAGATAAGGAGGACAAGCACACATGCTTAAACACTTTCAATTGCTTTATTGAACAAAAGACAAGTACATCCTGAAGATCTACCGATATCGTCAACTCACTCAACACACAGACTGGTTTAACCAGACAACAGCCAATCTCGCCTCATTTGCTGACTTTAAAATCAGTCAACAAGTCAGGCCCGATTTTTTTCAGCAACACACACATTTAACATCACGGATACTACAGTGTCTATGGTGGACAAAAATAATAGCTGCATATTTTAGTATTTCTCATTGATTCAACATATTAAAAGACTTTGGGATTGCTGCGCTTTCATCTTCTGCTATAAGAATCAGTGCATCTCATTTGGGACAACAATGAAAATACAAGAATGAATGAAAGATTTGATTAACAACAGTAATTCAACTCAAATATATATTTTACAACTCGCTTTTCTGCGTGGGGCGCACACAAATGTATTGGGTTTCATTTGTCAACCATAAAAAACAGAATAAATGTCATGAAAACCCCCCAGAATCTTTTCTTCCCAGCCAATACCGCCCTCTAGTGTCGATATGAGAGAAAATAAATATTTGGAAAATACTGTCTCTGCAGTCTGTTTGCATTCACTGCATCAACCATAATGAGTCTAATTTGCATGACTTTTTCAAACCATTTTTGTCCCTTTGTTGTGTGTACGCATGTGTACAGCTAAACTTTCACGATGAGCAAAACTTCGAAAACAAATTGAACAACTGTAAGGTTTTTCTCCCGTGTGTATTCTCATGTGTCTAACCATATCTGACTTTTGAGTAAATGCTTTAGCACAAACGGAGCAACTAAAGGGCTTTTCACCTGTATGTATTCTCATATGTTTCATCATATTTGCCCTTTGAATGAATGTTTTATTGCAAACTGAGCAACTGAAGGGCTTTTCGCCTGTGTGTATTCTCACATGTATGACCATATCTGACTTCACTGAAAACTCTTTTCGGCAAACCGAGCAACGAAAGGGTTTTTCTCCTGTGTGTGTTCTCATGTGTGCAACCAAACTTTCCTTATGAGAGAATTTTTTATCACACGACGAGCAGTCGAAAGGTTTTTCTCCCGTGTGTACTCTCATATGTGACTTCACCGAGTCCTTTCTGGAGAATGTTTTACCACAAGTTGAGCAACTAAAGGGTTTTTCTTCCACGTGTGTTCTCATATGTTTGATCATATTTTCCTTTTGAAAGAATGTTTTACCGCAAACTGAGCAACAAAACTGTTTTTCTCCTGTGTGTATTCTCATGTGTTTTACCAGGTTGGACTTTTTAGTAGCTTTTTTACCACAAACTGAGCAACTGAAATGTTCTTTACTTGCACATGGTCTACTGTGTGTTTGGGAAGTTTTCTCGTTCACAGTTGTGTCCTTTTCTGAGCTATTCAACAGTTTGTCGTCATCTCGCCTTAAAGGTTCTTCCATCTCGTCGCTGTCTGACAGTGTAGCTAAAAGGTCATCTGATGGTGCTCCTTTACGGCTTAGATGGGGTGGTTGGTCGTCTTCGTCCTTCACGACCACAATGATGAGTGGCAACTTGCTGATGTCAGCTTCCTCTTCTTCCTCTTTAATATGGAGGAGCTGTGCATCCTCTCGCTCCACAGTGGGAACCTCCTCCTGGTGACCAATCAGCTGCTGGACATCTGCAGGACACGAGCAACGACAAACGTAGTTTGAATAATAAAAGTCCAATAGGATATGGAGGCGATTCTCCAAGTGTTTGACAAAATTTAAATTATGAAAAGGAATCATTGTAATCAAAATGAATCATCCCACCATGGAGCTGTAAATAAGTGCATTTTAAATGTTCTATATTGGTTCTGCTCTATTGAGTGTAAAATTTAAACGTCCAATTTGATTCAAATGCACTTTATTTCTTCAATTATATAGGTTTTCTTCTAATAAAAAGAACCGTTTAATTTATTTGTTTATTGCTTGCATACTCAAATACATGTAATTTAGGTCTTTGTCAGCGTCAATGTTTCAATAAAGTTATTTTAAAAAAACATAAACAGGAAGTTGACCGACTTGCTTTCCGGGTTTGATCACGTGATGTTCCGGCTCTAACGGGTTGTCTTTGTTGATCGGCCTCTTCTCTCACTCGACAAAGTTGCTCCTCGTACGACGGCATCGTTCTTTCTGGACGCACGGTGTCTGCAGTGGCAATAAGTTGCTTCCTTTAGTGACTCTTGTAACGTTTTTTCACCCTCGTCTTTGCTCTCCGCCTCTTTGCTTACGTTTACATTTCTTCTTCGTTTCCCACATCTTCTTTCTTGGGGTTTGCATTGAACGTCTGAGGCAAATTAGCGCCGTCTACTGTGCCGGAGTTGTAAGTCAGCCTAGCTAAGCTACAACAACATTCCAATCAATGGCATTGCACTGCACAGACTTTCAAATTAGATTATAACTTGATTTTTTTTCGGAAACAATTTTCAAGAGGTTTAAAATGAGATCCTTGAGGCTCAAGGACTCTGCAGAGGTTGTAGAGCTGCTCCACGGCCAGCGCAAAAACCACTACTACCCCTAACCCTAGTTTTAAACCCTAGTTTTAAACCCTAAACCCTAGTTTAAATCCTACTTTGAAACACTGATCAGCTCCAGTTGTAAGTAATTTGCGACAATCATTATTTTAATGTTAATACTTTAAATAGATGATACAACAAAATTAACAGATTCTTTATCCTCTCACGGTCTGGAAAGGATTATGGCATTTCTAATCATTAAAAATGTAAATGCAAGTGTTTTGACTGAATTTTTTTTTTCTTTTTGAGGTTGTTTTACAACTTGCACTTTATGCAAACTAGAACTCAAAGGGTTTATATACATTTGATTTTATACAGATGATAACTGATTATAGTTACAAACTTAATGCCGTGAAAGGTACAACGAATTACATTTCCAAGCCGTGACTTAAACTGTCTTCTATAAATAACTACATTGTTATTTTTTTCCATTCTGCGGTGAAGTTTGCCGATGCCGGTGGCCTCCAGGAAATGTCGAAGCGGTGCGTGTGTGTTGCCCGAAGAGAGGACGCACCACTGGGAGGAGAAACTAGCAACAGCAGCAACAGGCGACAGCAGCTTCGAGCAGCGCTTTAAGGTAGACAAACACGCACTGAAATACTATTTAATCCCCTCTTAAAGTTGTTTAAAAACAAAACGTGTGTTTTTGATACTTTGTGAACTTATTTTCTTGTTTATTTCGTGATATTTCATATCCGTTCTGTGGGCTTGTTAGCGGAAGATGGGCTTGGCTCTCCTCCGGTTTCGAAATCTTTCTCCCCCGCTTTTATGGTGTCGCTTGGCGGACACTTTCAAAGATTTTTGACATTTTCTCTGGCAGGAAGGAACGATGAGCGACACAAGTGCGCCCAAAGTCGAACTTTTTGTCAAGGTAAGGAGGAGATTTTTTTCCCCCCCTAATAGCACGCACGCACGCACGTTGTGACGCGCGTCGGCCGCGTCAATTTGACATAACGCGTCAGT
The DNA here is from genome assembly GCF_059516105.1 of Syngnathus floridae. Classification (NCBI taxonomy): domain Eukaryota; kingdom Metazoa; phylum Chordata; class Actinopteri; order Syngnathiformes; family Syngnathidae; genus Syngnathus; species Syngnathus floridae. The sequence continues at coordinate 2,035,503 of NC_142433.1, forward strand.
GATTCGATTTGTCGCTTATTAAATGTCATATTTTCGTTGCTCTTATCGTGTAGCTGGCGCGTGTCAATGTCACTCCGAAAGCCTGTTGACCCACTGGCTTTATAAACGACTAATCTCATTAAAAGCACATTAACATCAGACCTGAATCTTTATTTAGCATGCCAAGAGACACTTTGTTTCACAAGTTGTGCACTAATATGTTCCGCACAAGTTTCCATAATGATTCCTCTGTTTGAACACGTGCTCTACTTCCCCCCCCCCCCCCTCTCTCCATGGAAGAAAGATGCTGTTGTAACTTTAGTAAAATTGCCACTTCAACTTCCATTCAGTATTTTATTTTTGGGGAGGAAATAGAAACCAAAAGCAGTGTTTACGTCTCAGATAGTGTTGTGGAGCGTAACTTATTATATTGTGGTGTCAAGTTATTTGTATGATGGATTAAGCTCTGATAAAGTATGTTAAAGAGGAAAAGTATTTCAAGGCTTTGGGCAAGAAGCGGGCAACACCCTGGACTGGGAGTCACTTCGTCACAGGGCACACAAAAACAGACAACCAGTCACACGCACGCTCTCACCGAATGGAAACTTAACCTGTCAGGCGAGTGACATTTTAAAAGGTTTTCCAGGAGAACTGAATGATTTTGACAACAAAAGAAAAAATATTTTAAAAGATATTTTAAAAAGTGCCTACAAAGTAACCATGTTTTTCTTTTCTATATTGTAGCAGTTGCTATTTGAAAAATGCATTCTACTACATTGCTGTGTCAATTTGTATTTGACTAATTGTTCCATACTATAGTTCCCGTGTCAAAGTAAAATACCTGTGACATGTTTTTGTGCCTATTGCCTTAGGATAAAAAAAAATGTAGCATGTTTTTCGCACTTCTTTTTTTTTTTAAATCCCAGACAAGCGCACCAAACCCCCAAAAGTGTGCGCAAACTACAAAGCAGACACAATTTGAATAGTAGTAATATTTTTTTCTCTATCTCGAATGACTACTGAAAAGGAGAAAAAGAGAACAAGTAGTTTCAAATACCCGCCCTTCCCCAAATACGCTTCCTCATTCAGTGAATACTCCCGTCGAACTCTTGGGGGCGCTAACGAGTAAAAATTCCTTACATTTGTGTATTTTATCAAATTTTTTTCATGGGACAACACTGAAGAAATAACACCAAATTTGAAATGACTGCTCACATGTGGGATACTAAATGCAGCATTTTTATTTTGTCTTCCAGGCAGGGAGTGATGGCCAGAGTATCGGCAACTGTCCCTTCTCTCAGCGCCTCTTCATGGTGTTGTGGCTTAAAGGAGTCACATTTGACGTGACCACCGTGGACATGAAGAGGTGGGAATCGGTTTTGGGATTTTAAGATGGACACATTTGCTTCCTCACGTTGTTAATCATATCGTCCGTCCGTCTTCCTTCTTCTCATCCACCGAAAGGAAGCCGGACATTTTGAACGACCTGGCTCCCGGTGCCCAGCCGCCCTTCCTGTTGTACGGCACTGAGGTGAAAACGGACACCAACAAGATCGAGGAGTTCCTGGAGGACAATCTCAGCCCCCCAAAGTAGTCAACCACATTTTGCAATTCTTAAACGCGGTAACGTGCTTTAAACGAGGGCTTTCTCGGTTTTTCAGGTATCCTCGTCTGGCAGCGCGTAACCCCGAGTCAAACACAGCAGGCATGGATGTTTTCTCCAAGTTCTCGGCTTACATCAAGAACTCCAACCCTCAGACCAATGAAAGTGAGTCAAAGGCGATATATTTGCTGGGTGGGTGTTTGAAGGAACCTCCCATTTATACGCTTGTGTTCAGATCTGGAGAAAGGCCTTCTGAAAGCACTGAAGAAACTCGACGACTACCTCGGCTCGCCACTTCCTGACGAAATTGACCAAAATAGCTCAGATGAAGTCACTTCCTCGTCCCGCCCCTTCCTCGACGGACAAGAACTTACGCTCGCTGACTGCAACCTGCTTCCAAAGCTCCACATTGTCAAGGTAACGAGGCTTTGGGGACCTTTTGAGTCCAAATGTACACCGCACACTCATGCACACCTCGCTTGAAAAAAGGAGACAATTTTCACACAATACATTTTTTTTTTTAGGTTGTGTGTTTAAAGTACCGAAAATTCAGCATCCCTCAGTCTCTGTCCAACCTTTGGAGGTACCTGAACTCAGCATACGCCCGAGGCGAGTTTGCCTCAACCTGCCCGATTGATGACGAGATCCACATGGCTTACGCTTCTGTGGCTAAAGTTCTCAAGTAGGCTTTGGAGGAAAAAAAAAAAAAAAGTTGGTTAGAGAGAATTTATCATCAGTTTAACAACACTTTTTTTTTTTTCTTCAGTTTTGCCTGTTTACTGTAAAAACCCTTAAAAATCATTTGCTCTAAATTCTACGCTATAGTGGAGTTGCAAAAGATAAATCAAAATGCAGTCGTACCATTTCTTTGTACTTTGGGGAGATTATGTATACAGACACAAAACTGCCAAGTCGGCTGAAAACTCATTCAGTTTAAGTGTCAATCTTTTTATTTAGTAGAAAATATGCACACCAGCATGAACCAAAAGTATTCGGCAATCACATTGAACGGTTCACACTCGGGATGGGCCAGTACCGACACCAGCCTTCTTTCACGGTGTCGGTACAACGCAACAATTGTGGTTGTTTTAATCAGGAACGAATTAAAAAATTCTCATTTTAGCAGAGTAGGCTATAAATATGAAATCATTTTTCTTCTAGTTCATTTTTAATGTGGCCCTAAAATCTTTGTATGAATTGAGTTTACCAGTTAGCAATGTCCTGAAATATTTTGTGTCACATGTTACTCATGATGAAGAAAAGCAACAGGAAGGGAGTTGCGATGGTCGCAACGAAAAAAAATAGCGGGTGGTTTTCGACCGCTTGGAAGATAAGCTTGAAGAAATGTGCACTTACAAAAAATAGCTCGTGAACAATGCTGTCAAGCACACTGATGGGAAGGAACATTTTAAATGATCTGAAAAGTGACTTCAAACCACACAAGTGCAATTTAAGAATCAGAACTTTTTTTTTCTATGCTGTTTTTGACATATTTGCCTGTTTTGCTTCACAACTTAAATTGGAGAGGTCCACCTTCCCAAAGTGAAAAGATTTTTTGGGTTTGTTTTAGTTGACTGAACTGTTTCCGCCATGAATCAATTAAAGGGACAGTGTCTTATAAGTTTCAGGACGTCATTTTAGATTTCTTAATGTGCTGTAGAGATAAATGACATTTCAGGGACCTAACTCATCAATATTTGACTTTTTGTTTTTCACCTTTTAACTTTTTGTTTCTTAATATATTGCATGTTATTTTGATGACACCTATTTAGCTCCTTGCTATTTTTAGTATTACTTTTGTTGACTTTTTTGTGTGTTAGATAATTAGCTGACATTCCAAGTTGACTTTTGTATTCCCAAGGCCACATTTCATTTGTGCATTTCTTTAAAAATAAGCCCAATAAAGTTTTCTTCAGAAATAAGTAGTGTCTGACTCTCTACATGCTGTTGGATTACTGTTTTGCATGTTCATGGAGATGAGAACTGGAAAATGCACAGAAGACATTAGATATCTTTTTATAGGCATGCACTTTAAAAAAAAAAAAAAAAAATCTTTTCTGCTTTTCCCCCTATTCATAGTCCTGAATTTAAGACCTTCAGGACTATGAATAAAATGTAGGCTATCATTTTTCTTTTCCAGTCATGAGCATACCACAACGTAAGCAGCGTCGGAGTTTTCATGCCAGCAGAAGTTTGAGCACAGGTAGCAGGCAGAGTGCGGCACCTCCCCACTTGGTGGAACCGAGTACCGACGCCCCGTTACACAGGTCTGTATTGCAGCACACGTTGGTGTAGTTGAAATAAAGGCCACTGCTGTATTTCTGCCCGTGCGCACCACACTGGGAAGGATCAGCGCAGCTTTTCTCATAGAACGTTATTTGAAGTGCACCTATGGATGCAGAAGTGGAAAATGTTTATTATCCATCAACTACTTTGCAGGAAATTACATATTCAGTTTTGCTCTTGGATCCACCAAGAGAGAAAATAATCATTCCATTGTTTTTGAATCAAAAGGCCACACTGAGTTCAGCAGTACAATGAATCGTCAATTTGTGTAACAATAGAGCCATAGTTTTTATACACACACACACACACACACACACACAAAAACAAACAATCACCTCGTTTTGCTGTTGCAACGCTGGACAGGCAGCGACGGCCATCCCCGCAAGACTCGGGAAACTTTAGGCAATCCAGAGGAGAAATGGAAGGAAATACACAAGTATAACACCTCAAACAAGCTGAAACAAAAGACAAATATTTTCAGTTATTGCAGATAAAATCGAAATAAACCAATACACAGGTTGAAACAAACCTTTGACAAAATAACGTGCAGAAAGTTTGGAATGTAGGGAGTATAAGTTAAAAGATGACATAGTAAGAAAGAAATTAAAGTGCTAATACCAGGAAAATCATCAATTTATACAAAAATAAACTGAAACAGTTATCACATTTAAGGAAAATACAATGCATTAGACAAAATGTTAAATATTCATATGAATTTTTCTTTTTACTTACTTGCCAAGGGAAGAGCAAGTAGTAGCAAGAGAAGCTGCGAGACAGACATGATGCTTCCTTCCCGTGCAACTCTCTCAGTATCGCGTTAAACGTCTCCAACAACCTCTAAATAGTTTCCAATTTGTCGATTCTGTCGACACTCCCCTCTCCAAAATCAAATGATCAGATGATGATGGTGATGATGATGGATGATGTTTATTATTTGTGTCATTTCACAATGACACAAATGATAAACATCACATTTACAAATGTGACTGATAACTAAAAAAAAGAAAAAGTTTAGCTTTTTTTCCCCGAATTTATGCGGAAGAGACAGGAGCTGGCGAATGCTTCCCAAGCATTTAAACTCAGACATATACTAGAGCGCTTGAGAGGGCTGGTCATTCGTAATACGTCAGTACGTCCGCCTTATTGGATGTATCTGATTTAACAAGTAAATTAATGCAAGGTTAACCTCTGCCAGAATTATTTTTTAATAGGTTATTGTAAATTGCCCAGTAAAAGAAATCAATTAAACAATATAACACTGCACCATATGAACAATCCATTCATACACAACACAATATCATATATTGTTCAGGACTCGGTAAATGATTCTTTGATATGATCCCAAGATCTTATCACTAAAAAAAAAATAAAAAAAAATCATGAATATCCCATTTAGCAATTAGACTGGAGAGAAACCAGAGTGAGTCAGAAGATAGGAACGTCAAGTTTAACTGAATTATCCTTAAATTTTAATGGGAGACATGAGGAAAGCATGTTAAACGGTCTGCTGACTGGAGGTCTTGTGATGGGACCAGTCAAGTGGCTCCAACTGTTTACCAGTTAATTAGATGTGCAGAGAAGCACAGGATAAAGTTGAATCAAGTTGATAAATATAATGATTTGAATGTATTATTTTTTTAAATCATATTTAGTTACAGTTAAATATATATAATACTAAGCAAAAATGGATAAAAATTCAAGGAGACGCAAGAGGTAACAAGAAGTTGTATGCAGACACTGCCACCTTGTGGGGTTTTCTAAGTATTGCATCCAGAGTGTTGGAAAATTGTCATCCCCCATTCATCACGAGGGATAAACTCCAGATACAGATTTATAAACAATTTTTTTTGAAACACATTTAGGTATCAGCGCATTAGTGCCCTCTGCCGACCAAACACCAATGGCTTTTCTCCCTCGTCATGCTTTGCAGCATCTTCCTATTTATTGACGGAGCACTTCCAATGTTGCTTATGTGTTCACATGGATGTTTGGCGGACAGATCTTAGTGAACAGATGGTGTTCTTTAATCCTGTCTGTGCCCTCTACTTGCCATCTTTCATCCCCCCCCCCAACTCACTCATTCCCCTTTGCAATTCCACTCCTTTGTTTATTGTACCACTTCATCTCTGATTTATGTGTTTGTGCTGTCTACAGTAACCCAGACAGTCAAAAAAGAATGTTGCACTGCTGCATAAAACATATAAATAGTACCACTCTCTTAGTCACAACAATTTTGGCCAAACAGTCCTTCATGTGTTTGTTATTAAAAGTGACATGTAACAGCGCCCCCCCCCCCCCCCCCTTTCACAGTCTGTAACGGTGCAACATGTTTACCCAACAGCACCATTTGACCCATTTGGGAAAAGCTTAAAAGATTATTTTTTGTCATATCAAGGACAAAAACAGATGACTGCTCCTGATAAACAGGCGTTAGTCTACAAGGAGGAATATCAAGTTGTCAACATGAACCTTAAATATGAATATAATAATCAGAAATATTTCTCTCGACCCTGTGTTTATTGAGGACGTTAAATTTATCTGCATTAATATTTGTTTCAGAGCGTTAATTATGTCAAAGTACACGTCAACTAACAAACCGGAAATGATACGTCAAATTTCATCATTAGCTTGACGCGTTCAAATTTGTTACATACACGCCGTTAAATTACTTTCGTGACATCACGGCATGGTAAAGACGTCGTATTTCAATTTAAATCGAAATAGTAGCTTCTGTGAAGTGCAAATATAGTGTTTTATTTTGAAGTGATTACAAGGAAGTAGCGCGGGTCAACACAGAGGGGGGCGGGTGGACAGGAGTGAAAAGCAGGATAACGGGAAACGGCCCTGTTTGGGAAATCCATCCAACAGTGGCGAACGTGGCCGAGCGTCTCGCCTCCACGCTTTGAAGTGGTAAGGATGATTACTTTTATGGCTTTGTTTGTTAGTTTTACCTATAATTTTCCATGGGGGAATTTAAAGGTTACAACGTGAAAGCATAAGAGTTGGGCGTCGCACTAGATTGCAGATTGCCTGCACCGGCGCAAAACTAAAACCACAACTAATGTGCGCAAATAGTTTATTAAACGCATCTTTTTTAGGTTGATAGGTAAAATTTGTCTTTTTAGTTGTTTAACTTGAACCTGCACTGTATGTTTTATAGGCATGAGGTTTAGGTTACAAAAGTTTGTCTAAAACGAAATGTATACAAAAGTCTTCTGGACATTGATGATGCCTAAATTGATAATTCTCACTTATTACGTCAAGAACAATAATTTAATTCTAACCCAGTCATCATCAAGATTAATCTAAATTGGAAACCCTTTTTTATTCACACATAATAAAAACTAAAGTACGATATGGACAAAAAAAGAACAAAAAGTAAGTGAAGCAAAATATTTTGTTTAGTTAATTAGGACAAACTAACTAACTACTGTGAACATGTCTTTTCATTTTTGTCGATTCGCCCTATAGTTGAGCATTTGGGGTTGAGTTTAAATGCATTTATTTTATATTATAGGGCAATTGTCTGGTAGTTGTAGTCCTAATGTGTGTCGCCCAAAAGTTATGTAATTTAGTGGCAGCCAATGAAAAACGCCACCAGATGACGTCTCTCCTAGGCGACTATGTTGTGGCTCCTCTAAAATATTTTTATTTATGAATATATGTGTATATAAAATGTATAGTAAGGCTTTTTATTATTTAAAAAAAACATGTATAGTAAGGCTTAAAAAAAAGTTACCATGTATAGTAAGGCTGTTTAAAAAAAAAATACTATATATACCGTGTAGTTTGTTTTATTAAAAAAAGTGACTCTGTATAGTAAGGCTTTTTTCATTAAAAAAATGACCATGTATAGTATGGCTTTTTTTTTTTTTACTATATAATGGTACATATTATTTTGTAAGAATGCACTATCTATTAAGAGGTAGAAAGTGTCTGCACTTTGTCCCAGTTCACTCCAACAGTAAAGACGTTGTTCCTCCTCTTGGCATTTGTTTGAGGTCCCTTCCTCTGCTCCTCAGAGATGGCAAACATGTGCCCGTACGGCCAGTTCACCCACGCGGTGGTGCGAGGCATCTCGGAGAACTTTGGAAAGGTGGTGGGAGACAATGGCGAGAACAAGGATGTCTCAGTGGACCTGGCCAAGGCCCAGCGTCAGTTCGGCTGCCTGACGGGGGCGCTGAGGCAGAAGGTGGGCTTGCAGCTGATTGAGATCCCTCCCGACCCGGAGCTGCCCATGAGCTGGAAGGTGGAGGACGTGGCGGTGATCCATGGTGACACGGCGCTCATCACCAGGCCCTTCAGCCAGCAGAGGCGCAGTGAGGTGAACATGCAGCAAGAGGTTACTAAAAACCAAGAGGGCAGTTGACATTCTTTTGTCACGGTGGTCAAGCACCTGCAAAGTATTGCATTGTCAACTTGAGGGGGCGGAGCTAGCAATTCAGGAAGCATGAAGGAGTTAAAAAAAATATATTGTGGAACTAATGGATCTGCAAGTGAAATCATCATTTTCCTTGACAAGCCCAACAAGGAAAGCATTCAGAAGCTTGCAGCTGTGCTATCATGTGAACACAACTTGACAAGTGAACAAGAACTCAAAAAAAAAATTCAAGATGTTTGGATCATTGCCAAATTGAAGTTTGGCTATGTAAACTGAACAAGTGCGGTGTAACAATAAACTATTTGAACTAAACTGATCATTCTCCATTTGTCTTTTGCAGGTGGAGGCGGTGCGTAAGGTGCTGGCCGAGCTCAACCTGACCATCGTGGAGATGGACGACACCGCGGGGGACTCCGAGGGGGCCACGCTAGAGGGCAGCGACATCCTCTTCACAGGGAAGGAGTTCTTTGTCGGCATCTCCTCCCACACCAACATTAAGGGAGCCAAAAAGCTGGCGGACACATTTCGGGTAAGAACAAAAAAGTGGCGACTTTGGAAGATTTTGAAGCCTCTAATAAATTTAGAAATTGACATTAAAAAATGTAAGGAATGTTTGTCCATATTGCTAAATGCGGTTATAGTGAGGAATTATATTATATGCGGACCCCAAAACAGCTGTTTGCATATTTGGGGATCACAAACGAGTCACTTGAACAGGCGTTGCCGATTGTTTTAGTAACGCCTGGTTCTCATGCCATGGCAGTTACGCAGCAGAGCTCAATGAGAAGACATTAGCAAAAGGTTTTCCGCTGCATGCGTTCAGGACTTTTCCGTGTCCACCGTGCCAGTCTGCGGCGGGGTTCGACTGAAAAACATCTGCTCGATGGGTGGAGCCAACACCATCATCATCAGCAACAGCGACGGGGCCAAGAAGACACTGCGGGTGGGTGTCTTCATATGTCATGCATTATGTGATTGTCATTCATTTTTTATGCGTGGCCAGATGATGGAACAGCTGACCGACCACCACTATGAGGTTCTCACTGTGCCTGAGCAATCTGCAGCTAACTGCATTTACATAAATGGGCCTTCCAAGAAGGATTTCCTGCTCCACAGGCCAGTGGAAGAATGTCCCGACAGTGTGGCTGTAAGTCAAGAATTCTTATTACTGAAAGTCTCGTAGCCATAATGAAATAATTCTCCTTGTGTTCAGGCGTTCCAGAAGCTGCAGGATTACACCTTCTTGCCTACAGCTTGCAGCGAGGCCGCCAAGCTGGAAGCTTCTCTGTCCTCGCTTTGCCTCCTTGTTAATAAGAAGCACAAGTATTTCTGATTGTCAAACCTATCTGCGTTTTGGATCCCTCAGTGCTGTCACTCTGAGGTAGGTGGGTGTCCTCACAGAATGTTTCTGACCAAAATGTTAACTGTTAGCAGTGCCTCCTGCATGATTTACATCTGTTAACGACTAAGATGTTCTGGATGAAAGAAACTATGCATTTTGTGCTTTGCTGTGTTGTAGGAATGCAGTTAAATGCTTTGGTTGTTTTTAGCTACTGGGGGTGTGGGGGTCACAATAGCCAAATGAAGCTTTTGTACACTTTGCTACAACTTTTGTATTGAATGTGATTGTAAAGGTGCATCTATTAAAGTGTCTGGTGAATATTGAAAATCACTTTAGGCTTAACTCCAACATGACGATTGATTCAAAGCATGTGTTACGCTAGAAAAACCTTAGCACTTCAAGCAATAGTATAAATGATTAAGAGTAAGGCCTGAACACAGAACAAAGTGATGCAGTCAAATTTATTGATTTGTTTGAACATTTAACGGTTGGACTTGGCAACTCTCTCCAACTCGTCTTTCTTTTTGATGGCGTAAGAATTAGATGAACCCTGAGGGGAAAGAAAGAAAGAAAAAAAAACACTTAAGGGCACATTTGAGCCACTGCATTCAAGGTAAAGTCAAATTCTCCGCCATCAACAGACCTTGGCAGCATTGATAAGCTCATCAGCCAGGCACTCTGCAATAGTCTTGATGTTCCTGAAAGCAGCTTCTCTTGCGCCTGTGCACAGCAACCAAATAGCCTGCAACATAATGACACAAATTACTATAAATGGATCCAGTGGGAGCAAACATGTCTACACAAACAGCAATTTAATGTGTCAGAGTAGGTGATTGGCTGGGCCACCACAGACTACAGCCAATGAATAAACACTGACATTTTTAATCTTCGAGCACTTTAGCACGCCAAGACAACAATGCCAAGGTGTGACTCTAGCCTCGTGAAAGTTACATGACATGAACAATTTTGTTACCTGGTTGACTCTACGGAGGGGCGACACATCCACAGCCTGCCTCCTGACTGTACCGGCGCGGCCAATACGGGTGGAGTCCTCACGGGGTCCACTGTTGATGATGGCGTTCACCAACACTTGGAGGGGATTCTACAACAAAATGAAGTCATGCAAATTAGGCTCAAGTTAGATGCCAAAAGTTGATTACAAAAAATTAAAATTATTTGACAGGTCATGTGTCTAAGTTAGTGATTGACTGAGCAACAAAAGATGACAGCCAATGAATTAGCAGAGACTTTTCCTCTGCGAGCACTCTAGCACACCAGGACAACGGCACAATGTCAGGGCGTGACTCTAGCCTCGCTTTCCAGAGACGTTATTGAAAGTAAACTTGATGTTACTGCACCTCCCCAGTCAGCAAGTGGATGATCTCAAAGGCGTGCTTGACAATGCGCACGGTCATCAGCTTCTTGCCATTGTTGCGGCCGTGCATCATCATGGAGTTGGTCAGACGCTCCACGATAGGGCACTGGGCCTTGCGGAAACGCTTGGCGGCATAACGGCCACCAGAGTGCGGCAGGTACTTGGCGTACTTCTCCTTCACGGCAATGTAATCCTGCAACCCAAAAGGGGAATTGAACAATAGTTAATAATTTGTGATTTCTCAGCATATGAGGTGCCTATTAATTAGGTCATGTATCTAAGCTGGTGATTGGCTGAGCCACTGGGGACCACAGCCAATGAATTTGCAAAGACTCTTCCTCTGCGAGCACTCTAGCACACCTGGACAACGAGCAATGTCGAGGCGTGACTCTAGCCTCGCTTTGATAACCAAAATGTTCAGTCGAGGCAGCACCTACCTGCAGGGAGATGTCATTGATCTGGACATCATCGGTGCTCCACTTGCCAAACAGCTTGATCTCAGGAGTCTCAGCCACGGCCGGTGCAGTCTCCCATTCAGCCACTGTGGAAAGTAAATTGATTTAATTTTGCAGTACTTTGATTCGTGTGGATTTGCAAGTGCAAAAGTCATTTGGAGAAGTGTTTGAAGCCTGCAGAGAGTCAAAACTAAGAATATGATATCTTATCTGACTAATCAGGTATAACTCTAGCGAGATATATGACGGATAACAGTTTAATCAGTTTAAGGGGCTGCAAATAGTTTAACTTGTAAGTTAAGAATCACGGATGAATGTATTTCCTATGGAGGGCCTTCTTTAACGCGCCTCGCAACGCGTTAGCCATTAACCGACTCTAATACAAGCTACACCATACGCTTTTCTACAAATTTAAAAAGAGGGACTCAGCAGCTCGGCAACAATAACAGTAGATACGTAAGATCAGTCGAGAATTCAAAGTTAAGCGTAGTTAGCCGCTCGTTAGCTAGCTTCCACATGGGCTAAAATGTAGCAACATGCTAACGCTTAGCATTGTTATGCAGGGCCAAAAATCTTTCATGGGAAAATACGACATCCTAATAAATTACTATGCTTGTCTCAACTTTTGGGGACACCGCGAGTCAATGTTGTATCGATTGACGCCGCAATATTTGTTTAGTGTACTCGAAAAGGCAACTAAAAATGTATATTTTACTCACTGGTGTCTGAAGGTCTGGAGCACACTTCTCAGAGACGGAAAAGGGCCTACATGCGGCGCTGCTTGGACATATCCGTTTGGATGGACACGCACTTCCGGTAAGTGATGCATGATGGGAAATGTCGTTTTTCATACATTCTAATGAATCTTTGGAAGTTTCAAACTTTTTATTGAGGAAAGACATTAAACACATCATACATATTTGTCACTATAAATTTTAGGACAGTCAAAATAGCTGTATCCATTCAGAAATTTAAAAAGTACAAGATTTAACCTTGTAGAGGCAAAGAACATGAAATGACATCCCTTCAAACCATACTATAGTTAGGTAAATGAGTTTGTACAAGCATATAATACATAAAATGCAAAATACTTCAACAAAATGACAATTAAAAACTTCAAATAAATCCCTTCTTCCCTTTTCTGTAAAGCCTTTCCCTCTTAATTCAGCATGCAGTTAATTCCCCAAAGAAGTTTAATACAAGTCCCTTCAGATCCAGCAATAACAAAAAATATTATCCTTATCTGAAAAACTGCAGAATTATCAATCAAATCCCTTGCAAGATGGACACACAAATAAAGGCTGACTCACTTGTACGGGCGAAGATAAAAAGTGGCATGTGAACAATGAAGGACGAGTATGTATTCCCATAATACTCCCTGACTATCAATTTAAAGTCTCGATCCTTCCGTTTTAGCACTAACACAACAGGCAGGTTATCTCAGCACTTGCGGTATGGGACATGTAACACTGAGGCATGAGAGGAAAATTTAAGGCGCCGTCTAGAAAAACTACTCATAATATACTCGCTGTGGTTAATGAGCAGAAAACATGGGAAACCATGACAACACATGTAAAAAATACTGCATTAAATAGGAATAAGGCAATGGCACAAGATGACAACATCACTTAGGCACTGTCGTGTCACTTTAACCTACTATATAATCCAAAACGATCACACGCGAGAATAATGACTTCCTGATGAAAGAATGTATTCAGCAATTCTTTCTGGAGTTGCTACAAATAAACCGTGGTCCGAGGGGATAGCTTAAATGCTGGGAAACCAATACATTAATGGAAGCATTTGCAATTTACAGTTAATGTCAGTTCTTTGTGCCTTCAGCGTCTTCCACGCAATGAAAAGAAAAAAAAAACTACCGGTTATCGAAACAACAGTATCACCTCAGAATAACAACATGGTTGCTGTTAGACCGCAAAATGTTGTTTTAGTTATTCTAAACCAGCCACTTTTCCATGCAAACATGGAATACAGTTTCATTTGAATGCCACCAGACATGTTGGACGTAAGGAATCGAACACAAGATCAGGTCGCCACGAGCCGCCAGTGTCTTCAGACCAAAGATATCCTTTAAGTAGATCTGCATAAAAAAAAAAAAAATACAGTTTAACTTCTTCTTGGTTAATACTAAATAGTGATAGTGAGATATGAAAAATAACAGTGGAAAAAAAAATCTCAATGTTGGATTGTACTCACGCCTTGATGTTGCATCTCAACAACAGTCTCATTGTCGTCAAAGAATCCAAACTGACTAAAAATATAAGACCAGAACACAGAATGTGTGTAAACATCACATGAGTGTCATCTGTTCATGCACATGCAAAAGAAAAAAAACTACAGTATTCTATAGTACTTCACTTAAAAGCAGAAGTAATGTGTAACTCACCTCGACTGCCAGGGAGTGATGACTCCATCGTCAGGTCCTCCGACTAGCACCAGCTTGTCAAGTCTCAAAAAGTTTTTCTTCCATTCTGAGATGCAAAATGCATCATTTTTTTGCTTATACAGACGAATGAGTTTAAACAAGAGACATTTGCTGACCTGTTGAATTCGGATTAGGTCTGTCGCTGTTGAGGAGGGCCAGATAATCACTGCTGTTGGCGTACATGTCCCTGTGGTGGGGGTCTGAAGGAATAGAAAATTAATTTCTCAGCCTGAATTTGACAATGAGCATGCACAGAAAAGTTATTGTTTAAATCGCACCGTTCCAATAGTTGCAGATAGATACCCTCTGGCCTATGGAAGTATAACAGAGATGGTACAAGTTGGACTTGACAAACTGAGGGAACAGGTACTTCAAGTAGTCGGTATCTGAGAAAACAAAAAGCCGTATTGATTGATGAGTTGGTAGTAACTAGTCGTCACTCACCATGTGCGTCAAACTTTTAAGAAGGAACTTACCGCCGTATTGTCCGGCCTGAGGCGAGGACAGCGAGATGAATGAGTGCACGTTGTGATCTGGCAAAGTGGACAAGATTCCCCTGCAAATCAGTCCACCTGGAAAAAAAAAACATTTTCCTTGCCAAGTTCGACATATTTTTAAAGAATAGAAGACTGACACAAAAAAAGCATTAATATATTTTGTGACCTAAGTTTCTAAACATGCTGGTCTTACCTTACTGTGTTATCAATACACAGTAAGAAGATAAGCATTTAAGAAATGTCAATATGGACTGAAATTGAGAATGCTTCATGGGAAATTCCAAGAATATTTTTCTTACCACTTCCTATTGTGCAAATGAGCACTTACAGTGAATGCAATGTGGTCATCCAAAGGTCAACTTTTATATATCACTATAACTACAGAACAAGCTTTTATCATCTAAAATAAGCTGCACATACACACCTTGAGAGTAGCAGATAAAATGAACTCCCTCAGCGGAGTTTTGCATTATAGGGTAAATGGCCGTTTTGAAACCCTCGACCTGCTTCCACATGGGCTGCAGGCTCGAACCTCGATCAAACAAGTCAATCACTGTCACATTTGTTCCGGGATGAGCCTGAAACATATATTAAAGCTTTTACAACTCGTTGAATAATACAGTAGATATGTCGTGAGGTCAGAGCTGCATATGTTTACTCAAAGTGAACTCAAACTGCAGATTGTGTTTTAGAAACTGCCGATTATAATAATCCAAACATCATACCTCATGAATGAAGCCCTGGAGGTTTTTAAAATCTCCCGAGCTGTCGAACAAGCCGTGCACGATGATCACCGGCTTATAGGCAACTGCGACTGTCCATAAACACGCACCGAGAAGCGACCATAATAGGCTGGCTATCCCAATGCTGTTCTCCCTTCTTCGGATGATCAAATCTGTCGCCAAGCTCTTCATTTTAGCAATAAATAATCCAGATAAAACTGTGCTCAATTAAAACAGAGAGGTGTTAAATAATTTAAAAACAAAAGTTAAAATTCGCTCCATTGCCTGCACCGTCAGCCCTGATTAATACGACAAGACTTGCACATAGTTTTTTAACAAACATATGGTATTATAAATTAATCCCTTTAATAGCGACGCGGTAGTAAACAAGTCTTGCAGCCGAGTGAACGTGAAGTGGTTTATTTGTTCCGGTCTTTATTCAAACGTCACGTTAGAGACTACGTCACTTCCTGTTTTCACACGTCACAGATATATCCTACGTACATGTGTTTTAGAGCTTTAAAACTTTAGATAAAAAGACCTTCAAGTGAATAAAATGTAATTTAATTCAGCATAAAAGCTTCCACAAAACATACTATAAATGAACAAATAAAATTGTCAAAATTATATTCTGCATTTCTGAAGTACACTCATAACATGCTTACTACTGTCAAGAATTAGATTTTAATATATTTGACTTCACCATGCTTTTTGACTTCTTGTTTTGCTTTGGGAAATCAATACTTTAATTCAAATATTGTAAAGAAACTTTTGTAAACTATTCTATAGATTAATAATCAATGGGGGACTTCTTTAATCCCCAATCAATATTTATGTAACAATACATAGAGGCTGATCAAACAAAACTAAAAAAAATCATGAGCGATTTGACTAAATTATGAGAATAGACACAAACAACGACCACCTCGTCAGTGAGCAATAAGAGAAAATTTATTACCAACCAGCAAGTTGTGCGTATACATGCCCAACAAATTGGGCCACATCAGTTTAATTTAAGCAAGTTCAACTGTTACCATCAACATTTTTTTTCCATATTTTGGTCCTTCACAATCACACCAAGTAACCTCCAAATCTTAATGGTGGTAACAATTAATCATACTGTATATACAAACGCTTTTTGTCCATCATTGATGCTGAAGAATTAATGTGTCCACCTGTGAATGAATAGAGAAAAAAAAAAAAAAAAAAACATCCACAAGGCACCCTTCATAAACAGTTTTGTACATTTGCTTGAGGAGTGAAAATTGGAATACTCTACATAGTAGGCTCCAATAGCTCGTGCAGTTGGCACAGAGTGTCCCGCACAGCAACGCCTAGCTTTTCTGCATTTGTTTCATCACAGCAGTTGAAAGCAGTAATAGAAAAGTGGACGTGGTCAGACTGTGGGTTGTAACATATTGCGTAACCGTCAGGAACCAGGGGACCAAAACACATCACACTGTCTGTGTTTGCAGGCACCTGAAAGGAAAAATTAGATTACAAAAGTTTCAAAATCCTGCAATAGTGAATGACAAGCATTCAAAATTACATTCACAGTGAAAATAAGATCTGGAAAAGCAAATTATTTCCCAAAAATTGTACACTTTGACAAATAAACGCCCGCACCTGCCCAGTTCGGAGTTTCCAATGAGTTGCCAGGCCAAAGGCGGTATCCATGAAGATTTTGGGAACGCTCAATCCCTCTTCGATAGCCTGCAACTTGAGCCCTAGCAGATGTCGGTCTATGCCATGTCCTTTAAGTACCTGCATAGAATACAAATATGGAATTATTGCAAAACTTAGAACATTCATAAGTCAGGAAAATATCTTAAATAGCTTGGTTACCTGGTCAGTCAGAGCTGAGTAGGCATCAATGCCTTCTGTCAGCAGTTGGAGCTTGACCTCCCGCTGCAAAAATGTCCTCATTAGAAAAAAATAAATCCCCCCATCCTTAAACAATTAAGCACATCTGCTCACCGATACAGATGGATCAACAAAGGCAAGGATGAATTTAAACATCTCGTTAGTAGGCGAGCGGATATATTCGGTTCTTCCTTTGCGAAACATCCTCTGAGAGGCAATGTCGCAAGTGGCGCAGACGTCGCCGTGAACTCTGCCGACACACACGGGAGACAAACAAAACCGCTTGTGTACTTTAATCGACAGTCTTTCGGCATTTTCTTGTCAATGATCAAACCCTAAAGTTATTGTATCATTTAGCAATAAACACAAGTTGTTGCAAATATTGACAAATGTCTTTACCTGTAGTAGGCCAGTTGCAGTGCCAACTGGATGAAGGAGTTGGGACTTAATTTGTGCCGCTTGGGGAGGTCTTTGCCGAACTTTTTAAAGTTGAATACATTCACATCCAGGTCATTGATCAGTCTGGAAACAACAATATGATGAATTGAATATTTTTTTAATGTGACCTTTCCCTACAAACTTCCCTCAAACTAGCACAGCATCATTTAAAATTGACAATGGCAGGCTGACAATGCAGAGCCAGATAAGATTTTTTTATCTTATCAGCAGTTTGCAAACAATTGCGATCCAATTTATGCAACTTACATATCAAGGTTTTGTTTTGCATTCTCAATGTCTCTCTTGATTTCTCGGTCTATATGAAAGTAAAGCTTCTTGGGCATTGGAAGAGGGACCAGTGGTGACCTCCGTGAGTCTGGTTCCTCACTGCAGATAAAATAATTGCTCATTCATATAAAAATATACACATGAACAAATGATAAAAAATAATATATCTTTATTACCAGTGGCGCAGGACATAATCTAGCAGAGTTGCTATGGGAGGACCTTCAGCTGTGGCTTGTTCATACAGAAGACCCCAAGAGCCGTCCTCGCCAATCACAAACTGTACAAACAAGCAAAGGTAACACCAAAGCAGTGTTTTTAACTTTTGCTTTTCTCAGAAGTAAGCAGCTTGGTCACTCACCTGAAGAGTTTTGTCAAACCAACGGTTGCCACTATTGGAGAAGGTCCCGCCTCCGTGCAGAACCTGGGCTGCTTTGCGGCTGGCATATCTGTCAATCAAATTTGCAGCATGCTCCTTCAAAAGGTACTTAGCCCATGTATAATTGAGTGTGTGTGTGGTCATACTTTTCATCTGATATCCTCATAACTGGAGAATCCAGACATAATGAGAAAAGTCCCCTCTCGATCGCCCGCACTGATTCCCGATTTAATTTATCTGGGTGACAAAGGTTTTTAGTGAGCGTATTGTTTCAAGGGAAAAAATAGGTCAATGAAATAAAAAGTTGTAAGATAATTTTTTATAACATCGTTCAAGTCTGAGAGTAATTTTCTTCTACCTTTCAGTAGGCGGTTGTAGGCCTGCCCCCACGTGTGGCGATGGTCACTCGTCAGGATGCCCATCGGCTCTTTATCCGTCTTCCAGGACTGAGACCTGATCCTCAGCAGCTGCCCGTGAATCTGGCTTTCCGTCAGTCGGGACCCGTCACTGTTGTACACCTCCAGCTGGAAAAACTAGAACCAGGAGAAAATGGTTAGTTTTCTTTTAACCTTCTCACCGATATTTGTCCATTATGTGTATTTTCAGAAATTTTGTGTTCCGTTAGCCACACGGCAGGAAAGAACCACAAGAGGGGAAAATATTTGAAATCCTTTACTTCATTCCTACTATAAATAGCTCAAGGTTCCTATTTAACAAAACACGAGTAAATTATGATATGCAACTTTTCTGACCTGATAGTTTCTGACCACAGTGATGTGCGTTGGGGACCGTCGGGAGGTCCCATGGTGGGCAACGTAGTCATGTTTGGGGCCCGGGATGCGACATGAGGAGAAGAGCAGGGGGTAGAGTTCCATGCACAGAGGCCTGCCTCGCATGTACTCTAACGCCAGCCGGCCACTAACACACACACAGTATTATGATTTGCTGACTATGCACATTTTGTATGACTAAATGGGGAAAAAAAAATTGCATTAACTATGAATGGATAAAATTTAAAAAAAATAGAAAGAAGTAATGACTTGCAGGTGATCTAGGATGTTAAAATGGAAAATAATTAATTCCATAAACAGTTTTGAGACAAAATGATTTACTTCAGCCTAACATTTTTTAATGAGATTCACTCTGAACTCCTGCAAGTGCTGTATTGACAAAAATAGTTTTTCACACTATAGCTGTCAAAATATCTGAGTTATTGAAATATATTATGCACACAGGTTGAGAGTGTTTACGTTTGCATGTGAAAAGAGAGGTGGGGGCGGGGGGGGGGTTACCACGGCAACACGTCCACATACTGCATGACTTCATAAACAAAGAGCTCATATTCCACAGAGCTTGTAAAAAAACAAATATATTCTTGACATTGATACTATTACAAATGGGTATGTATATTTAGACACAGATTAACATCATACTGCAAAGGAATACAAGGCCATGCCGACGGGGCTGAAGGTCAGCACACACAAATAGCAAATGTAATTAGAGGATTACTGCAGTCTGAGTGTGGTTGACTACAGTACACTTAGAAATATGAAAAATATGATCACATCCACTTTTCAAAACATCTCGTTATTTGCTAATGTCAATATATAGGACTTACGCGTCAAGTTTGGCTTTAAATTCAAGTACCGCTACAATCAGCTTGGAAGCAAACCTGAAAAGAAATAACATTCGACTAATTATTTTGCAATACACTCCATTTTTTTCGTAAGGAGTTTAGCAATGCTGTGAGGAGTGCAGTGAGTGTTTACGCACAAAAGTTGGCTCCTCCAGCCATTGTAATCTCGCCTGGGAAGAGAAATAGCAGGGTTGGAATGCACAGGCAATGGCAATCGACTTTCCAAGTAGGCCCACTGGACCCACCAGTCTGTGATCTACAGGGGACATACACAAAAAATATTTATAATTGGCTACTCGAGCACTTTTGGAGGATTTTTTTGTGCTTTGCCAAAACATAAATCAGCAACACGTGTCAGGTTTCCCAGTGAGATAAAACCAAAAGACACACCCAATTTTCTGTGTTTCTGGCCCTCCTTTCCAGGCCCTTCTGAAGCTCCGCACCAAGACCACCACGCCTGGAGAACTCCCGCATCACCTTGCGGGTGTGAGTAAGCTCTTCAGGGGGTATGAGAGGCTCCAGGCTCCTCATGTAGGCTTGCAAGGTTTGACTCAGAGGAGGGACCGGCTGCGGGGGCACGAAAGTGGACATGCTCAGCTCCTGCCTGGATGTCACCTGGAGGAAAAGTGAAAGGTTTTACAGTTGGTGTTTTTCTTCCAAGCAAGTGAGTCAAATTATTTTGAATTATTTTACAAGGAATAATGAAATGAATACAATAATTTCATTCAATAAGGTTATATTTCTTTATACTTTATGAATCTGTGTACCATTTTTGTATATTTAATGAGTTGGTGTACCCCAAGATGGCGTTTTTACATTCTAGGACTTTAAATGAAAATTTATTTTCAGCTAAATCTGCTCTAAGCATCATGTTTGGGCCATTAATTATATTCAAATTATTTCCAAGACTATTTTATCTAAAAAAAAAATAATTAAGAATTATCTGGCTCATTTGTCTGCTAAAAAATAAATAAAAAAAATACAGACCTGCTGGAAAAAAAATTAATTCAAGACTGCAGACTTATTTAAACACACACCGCATGCACGTTCACGAATACACAAAGGCATGAACATGAATAAATACTTACACGCGTGAGCCATTGTCTCCACGCTCCAGCTTGGATTTTGCTGGAAATCATGTTTCTTCCAATCACGCCTGCAGTCGCCTTTGCATCTGTCAGACGTGTTTAGCACATGAGCGAAATCTCCTCGGCCTACTGAACCCCCGCACCCTTTAGCAAAGTCGTTGAGGGTTCAGATAATAAAAAGTGAGCCGTGCTCCATCGAGGATGTGCAAAATAGTCCTCATCGAACAAGTATGAGTCCAGTTGGAAAGAGAGAAAAAGAACAACACCGGACCTACCCACTCGGCGTCGTTGTTATTTCGGAAGCAGGAGTATGCATGCAACGCCTCACGTACTGCAGCGAACTCTCAAGACAAGTCTGCACACGTGTTGACGTCAAAGTAGTTTCCGTAAACGGATATTAAAAAAAAAAAAAAAAAAAAAAAAAAAAAAAAACTAGCCGCAGTACCGCATTCTTCCACGGTGTGTCGCGCTTTCACCGGAAAAAGGGAAAAAAAAACAATGGAAACAATTGTTTTAAATATTTATTACATTTTTTCAAGCAAGCCATTTCAAAAATAAAAATAATTTGTGGAGTTCTGTACAGACTTTATGCATGTCCCACCAACCAAACATGTTCATTTATAAACAAAAAATTCCAAATACTTTGTGTAAATAGTACACAGCCAATACTCTGACAGCAGTTGTGAAATTTGTTGTCTTCTTCCACTATTACAACATTTTAAAACAGTCACCTCTTTTTTATTAAATACATACAACATGTCAACTAATTTGCATATCATTTGTGTGGGGTTCAGTATATAAAGGCACTCAGTTGACACAAACATCTTTCTACCACAAATTGAAGTTCTAGCAAATATCTTGACTACAGAATAAATCAATCGTCGTCAATTGCATAGAGAAGTGATCTTTTGCCACCGAGCACCAAAACCAGCTGGTGAACTTTGACATTATGTGCCATAAATTCATATTAGACCTCTAAAAAAAATTCAATTGAATTTTGCTATCAACAACAGGAAGAAACCAAACTGTACAAGTGAGAAAACTCATTCCAACACATCTATTGAAACATTCAAAAACCTCATGAAAACACCTGATTGCATCGCTCGGGCTTTTTTTTTGGCCAGGCGTTTACCGAGGGCACGACTCATCTGGAAAAGATAAGAGGAAAAGAATGTGAGTTTCAAAATTGTTTTTTTGCTTACTGATTTTTCAGGAGTGACACCGACCCACTCTTAGACTCCGTCCAAATGCAGTCCCCAAATTCCTCGGGCCCTTAGACATGACATCTCCATCCACTTCTTCATCCTCCTGGGGTTCCTCTCCCTGTGGTGTCTCACTCCTCCCCGTTTCATGAGGATAAGGGGTGGACACCATCATGGAGGTCTCAGAAGGGTACTCACACACTTGCTCTAGCCTGTCCTCATCGAAACACACCTTCCCCTGTGAACATTTTGAAAATAGAAAAAAAATCCCTGTAATTTAAGTGACAAAGCGAGTATTGTTGAGTTGAAAAAAAAATTCTTAGGTTGACAAAACAAACAAATGACTTTTTTCTAACAGGGTGGAGGACTGGCAAAGTTCAGCAGGTTAGTGAATGTTTACACAGCTTCAATGTAATGGTAACTGACAAAGTAATAGTTGCGTGAACATTTCATGTAACTAAAACAAAAACTGCAAAAAAAAAAAAGCAAAACTAGAAGAAGCATGAAGAAAAAGACAAAGTCGTCACACCCTGCTATAGCCCAGAGGGGTTAAGCCTGAGTCAAAATAAATCAAGCTGACTCAGCGCAAACGGCAAAATTGGTGCAAAGGAAACAGGAAGAAGTTTGGAACAAACCAAGCAAAGAACATTTTGAGCTTCTGCAAAACCGTAAAACACCATGTGTTGCCTTGCATGGATTTGCAAAACAAGAATTTGTTTGGCAGGCAATTATCATTGTGCAACTTACTTTCAATATGAAACTATTTTTTTCACATTTAACCATGAGAAAGAGAACAAAGTAGCAAAGCAGATCCCTGCAGCTAAGAATCATGATGCCGTGCTTGATAAGGCTTTAACCAGCTTAGGTGTGTCTCGGAGGTTGGACAAGGATGTTCTCCCAGCAAAAGGAGATTCCACTCAACAAAAAAAATAATTCCAGTAGACATTTGTCAGAACATGCTATTGCTATGCTAACAAAGTTTTTTTTTCATAGCTGACCCGTTTGATTTTACAATCTACTTACCCTTTTAGGTGTCCCTTTGCTCCGAACGAGACATGACTTCTCCAGATTTTGATATCCACCAATCACTTCGATTTCCTCCACCGCTGGATATTTTTTCTTTGTGGACTCAGTCGATACCGTTTGGGTTTGTTGGGTGGGCTGGGGGATTTTAGTATCGGTTGTTTTTGCTGTTCCTGTGGGTTTTTTCGGGGTGATTGTAATGGTGGCTCCTCGCTTTGTGGCACTGCGAATGGTAAAGAATGTCGGTGATGGTGCTGGAGAGGCAGCTGGAGATGTGGAACATGGCGAGGAAGCTGGAGTTGGAGCACCGTCTGAGGCTTTTGCCGATTTATCCTGGCTCTTGTGGTATGAGCTATTAATCGGGTTGGGTTGTTTGAGTTGAGATGTTGGAGAAGCTGCAACACGTCTGAGACACACTTTGGGGTTTATTTCTGAAGTTTCTTTAACCATCTCACCAGTTTGATGCTTTCGGAATCCTTTGACCTCTTTGTCCTTCGAAGGAGCGTTTGAGGAAACATGTTGAGACGTCAGCACTTCCTGCTCTTTAAGTTGAAACTGCTCAAATTGAAGTTGGATGGTTTTAAGTCCACAGGCGTCTTCACCTTGAACATCTCCTTTGTGTGTATCGATGAGGGGCTTCACCTTGATGAGATGTACCGATGACACGTCCAGGTTTCGTTCTCTTAAACATAAGCCTGACCTGGAACCGACCGTTTCCAAGTTGTAGATCCGGCTCATTTCTGCTAAGGAGTTGGGATGCGGCGGTGAAGGTGAAGGAGCTTGCCCAGGCTCGATGGATGATGCCTTGACCTTTACGTCACAGTCCTTTGCGTCCTCTTGTTTTCCTTCCTGACTCGGGTGTTGGATTCTTTGTTGGGTCATTTGTCGGTCCGCATCTTTTAAAGTGTCGGATTTTTGAAGACATTGGTCGCGGTTTTCGGAGGGAGCGTTTTCGAAGCCGCTACTGACTTCCTCTTCAGCAGCTGTGGGTGAGTCTAGAACAGAAACAGGAAGATGAGGGCAGTTTTTCAACATGTCGACTTCCTGCGTGATGTCAAAGGCAGACCCGGATGTCTGAACCGATGTGTCTGCTTCAGTCATCCTCTTCTGTTCTTTGTCTTTTTCTGGTTCCTCACAGGTACTTTCACCTCCATTTTGTTTTAGCCTCTCTTGCTCTTTTTGTCTTATCTTCTCACGCAAGGACTCGATGCGGCTGACGGGTTTTCCGAGCCTCCAACTCTCCCTCCTCTCCACTCCTTCTTCAGAGTCTTTCCCTTCCTTGCTTTGACCTGTGGTTTTTTTTCTGGCCATCTCCTCCGCGACATAAAACACAGTCCTGGGGATCTGGATTTCTAAGGGACCTGGAGAGTTCCCCATTTTTGGAGATCTGGGGGCGACTTCATAGGCTTCATTCCTGTAAGGCGGTTCGTCGATGATTTTTTCGATTTTGCTGATTAGTTCTTCTGTATGATGGGACAAAAGCTCCCATTCTGCGCCGGCCTCTCTTTCAGCCATCTTGGATTTTCCATCTTGCCGGATCGGGATTCTTCTAGCGAATGAAATTCCCTCGGTGCTTTTTACAGATGCGGTGGTGAAACCTTCTCTATCTTCATCACCTGTTGGCCTCCTTTCGACTGGGTCTAATTTTTTGACTTCACTCCTGTTTTGGAATCCCATCCCTGTATCGGATCTTTTCTGGATTGCGTGACTCTGACCTTCTAATTGCCCATCATTTTGCTTTCCATACTTGTCTTTTTTACACATTACTGGGATTTCCTTCCCGCTTTTGTCTGAATGTATCCTCTCACGTCGTTTCCTTTCAAAGTATCCATCTGGATCCAAACCATTTTCTTTAGCGCACACGACCCTATCGGAGAAGCTGAATGAACGTTTTGGTACACCTTTGAGGGACACGCCAGATGTTTGTTCGTTGTTTTCCTGTGAATTTTTCCTTCTACCGGGCCTAAGGAAATTATCTGAACTTTTGGATCTGGATGGAGGTTTATGGAGCTCCCCGAATTTACTGAGCAGCTGGCTAACCCTCCCACCGCGTTCAGAAAGCACGTTGTCATCCAAGCTGTCCTTCATGACTGTTTCTGGGCCGCTTGGTCTTTCATTGGGGTTGGCTCCTCCCCCTCCCGAAGAGCGTTCCTCCACGCCGGTTGTGGGCTTTATGATTAGAACATCAGAAGCTCGGATCTCAGTCACACTGGCACCCCCTGCCAGGATCTCCCTGAGGTCCATCTTCATCCCTCTCTTTCCTTGCGAGTCCTCCTCAGGCTGCTCCACCTCCAACTCCCGCCATTTTGTTCTGATTTCATCACTGCCTCTCCGATTCTGTTCAATGATGATGATATTATCCGCGCGGATCGTTCGAAGACAAGGGACCATCGGGGGAAATGAATTAGCTGGCTCTCTTTCATTTTCTTCCTTCTCCTTGGCTCCATCTTTGACTGATTCTTTCCAAATCTCCTTGTTATTATCTCTCCCTTGACTCCTATCCCTGCTCCTCTCCTTGTCTCTTCCTTCACTCAAATCCCGAAATCTCTCAATTTTCTGTTCTATTTTTCTTCCTCTTCCTGTCTCCCCATCGTGACCCCTAGGGGTCAGTTTGTCCTTTTCTTTGACCTCCGAGTCATTGCCCCTCTCCTGGTATCCTCCATCCCCTTCCCTGCTCCTCCTCCACATACTCTGCGTGAGTATAAATGGATTTTCATGGAGCGGAACTATGGTTTCCACAGAGACCTGACTCACTAATTTTGGGTCTCCATCCATCCATTGACTCGGCTCTGGACTGAGTTCATTTCTCTGATTGACATTGGCGGAGGTCTCCGTGTCGCTCAGTAGATCCGAAGATGGTTGAGCATCCAACGGCAGGACGGGAATATCTTTTTCCTGCTTTGCTTTCCTCCGCTGAATGATCCCACGCTTCCAGGCAGGCATGTTGGCAAACTTTTGCTCTTCTTCTTTTTCTCGCCTTTCTCGTTCCTCTTCCTCTCGCCTCTTTCTCTCCAAGAGGAGTTGCTTCCATTCCGGAAGAGAGGAGACAGACATAACAGAAACGCAGCAGGTCTTGGCCTGTGTGAGCGGGCTGCAGAAATGAGAAATTCATTTCAGTTAAATCATTATCATTATAACCATGGAAACAAATTAACACAATTTCATTCAAGTCTAAAAAAAAAAAGCTCAGTTTTAATTTAGACTTTTAATGCTGTTGTTTACATTTGTGTAGTGTTATACAAGAAGCTTCGTCTCCTGTAATTAATCTCAACACTTCTTAGAATGCTACAAGAATTTTTTTTTTTACACCAAATCAAACTACCAGTACAAAGAAGCATTTTATTTTTATAACAGGATTTATTTTCTCCGTATACAATCAAATGATCAATATAACAGTAGTCACATATGAAAGGTACTTACAAGAAGCCTGCTTTGTTTTTGTACAATTGCTAGATCCACTTTGCCGTGCTCTCCCAAAAAATAAATCTGTGCAGTTTCACCCCCACCAAAAAAAACCAACAAAATTGTCTTTTAGGTCCCACTCAGAATCAACAGAGCACCAAAGCACGGCACCATCACTGGACTACAGTAAATATTGTCAGGTTCCAAGGACCAGGACACTAATCCGATAATTACGTTCAATTCCATCTGTAGAGTTAAGTGGCAAGCACCATATTGTGAGACCTAAGAAAGGCGTTTAAAGATCACAGCCGTCTGCCCCGGGCTCTTACCCCCCCAACACATGCACACACGTCTCTTGTCGCTGTCTAATTGGAGGAGATTGAGGATGAAAGAGGTCAAGGAGGGGGGCAGAGCTAAAGAAGTAACTTGCAGAAAGAATCAGGATCTGGACTGAAACCAAAAAAATGTCACTAGCTATTAAAAGGGCTGTGGAATTAATTAAAATGCACTATTTTTTTAAACTACAGTGTGGTGTGTTTAAAAAAAAAAAAACAAGGGTTCAAAGGTCAGCAGCAGCTTTTAATAAACGATAAAAAAATTAAAAAATTTAAAAATGACAACCTATTATATCACCATTAACCAATCAACATTAGTAATCCAGAAATGCATAGAGGAAAAAAAAAAAAAGATTTATTCTGGTTTCTCTGGGTGAAATGTAATCACATTTTGTAACTGCATCCTCCTTTTGTTAAACAGCAAATGTATTAAGACATCAAGAAGGTGCAAAAACATCTCAGTGGGTCTTCCAAGTCCATGGAGAGACGTCAGTTAGTTTAAAGACAGTGTTTTATGTTAAACTGACTCCAGGTCACAGCAGTATGATTACTTTCACTTCTCCTTGTGCTTGCTCTCAAGGCTGGCGGTTGGGGCTTTGGCCCGGTGCGTCTCGGTAAGGAGCTGAAACTTGCCGTTAAGCTGGTCGCAAAGGAAAGCTAAATCCTGTTTGTCCAGCGAGTGTGCCAACGCCAGGTAGACTGACATCGTTAATGCCAGGAGCAGCCTGTCCAGGGATAAAGCCGGCAGGAGCCACAGCACAACGCCAAGTTCCAGACACACCGGATGACGGAAGTGAGAGAGGAAGCGTTGGGCCTGGGATGATTTGTAGGACAGCGGGTCCCCCATACCCAAACATTGGTAATACACCTATGCGAGAAGAGGCACGTTGTTTGGTATTTATCCATTTGAATGTCATACAAAACTAAATTACCTGCTTAATACCCAGAAGTTCTGGGTAGTCAAACATCATGAGGATGGTGCAGATGATGGCCCAGCAAAAGAAATGCACAGCAAAACAGAGGAGAGGGAACCAGACGCTCCAAGGTGCATGGCGCACTGACCACAGACAGGGGGCGCCAGTTACAGGTTGCCAGTAATGCATCAAGATCTAACAGTGGAAATACAAGAAGTTAATAAAATAGCAAATTATAATGGATGAGTCTGTCAGTACCTGCAGAGCCAGTGCAGTGGTGAAACAGTACGCAGTCCTGTTCAGGGAGCCCAGGATGGACTGGCAGGCCTGTTTGACAGGCTGCCATGCAAGCAGACTGTGCTGCACGGTGAAAAGAGCCAGCAGAGCCGCATCCATGACCAGAGACTTGAGGACAGAGCGATCTCGTAGTGCCTCTGACCATGGTATGGAGTCTTAGAAGGGGAATAATTTTTAGAAAAAAGGATTGAAAATTAGGTTGTCACAGCAGCAATAGTCTCTTATCACAAATTAATAATAATCTAATTTAAAAAAAAGAGTATAATTCAAATTATGCCACAATAATACATTACATGGAAGTAGTGTAATATAGTGACAATTTGACAGTGATGTAAATTGATTAACTATAATAACCCAATATTATATGCACACATTATGCATAAAAAAAATAATCTGAGCATGTTCTTTAAGGCTACAGCATCACTGCAACATCATTACATTTAGTTTGCTAACAACTTGTGTCTTTTAAAACCAATGTCTAATTTTGCATATTATTTAAAAATATAATTTATTAGATAATTTATGGAATGTTTCTCGAGTAAGCAGAAGCACAGATGACTAGGGGAAACATTCCGACATTTTTAATTTGACCTTAAATGTGAATTAATTGTGACAAGTGAATTGTGCACACTTGCAAAAGTTTCCGATCGCTTGGCAGTGACACTTCAGGAAGTTTTTTTTTACCTTGGCAAAGTGTCGTCTCTCCGGTGATGTTATGGTAGATGGCTCGGAATGATATGAAGCGGATAAAATCTGCACCAGATAAAAAAACAAAGGCAAAGTTCAGCAAAGTTACCGTGCACAGAGCACAGCCACGGATACTAACTGACGCCATTTCCATCGCTGTCTTATCTTCTTCATTTCCACAACGCTGTCTTCCGGGACAGCAAAGTGTGTGATTTGCAAATAGCGCCACGGGGTGGCGCTACAACAACAACAACAACAACAACTGTAAGGTAATAAAATGCATTCTTTTTTAAAATACATTAATTCCATTGTGACATAATTTATTTCGACTATCATTAATCAATGTTTTGAATGAAATCAAATAAATCTAATGTCATTCATTTTAAAAAAATATTTGGGATACAATGATGTTATTTGATGCTGCTGTGTGTCATCAAAGGTGATCAAAGAATGAAAGACAATGGTTTTAGATTCATCCAGGCAAAATGAAACAAGAAACAATATTGAATATTCTATAGTTTATTTTATACCCAACAATCTTATCTTCAAACAAAGTCAACTTCACATCCGTAGCACTCTGCATGGTAGTTTTTGTTAAATGAAACCACTCGAATAGACTCTGTGCATCCCTGAAAACAATGATATAAAGCAAATATTCAAAATTGACAATAATAGATTCAAAAGTGTGAGAAATGACTTCCTGAAGGCCCACCTCGGTTGGTAGTATGGGCTTATTGCAAGCAGCACAGCAAGGAGCCTGCACCCTGAAACCACCAACAGCCATTTCATGTTAAACCTGTCTTACTTCTACTGACTTCTAAGTCTCAATAACTGGGTGTGAGCCAATGTTCAGTAAGACTGTAAATAAATAGCAATTATACTTACTTGTGGTAATCGTCAATACAGTAAACCTTCTCGTCAGGGCCCACGGTGAAGGGCACGTCCTCCAGGTTCTGTTTACAAACAACACAACGGAAGCAGGCCGAGTGGTACGTCTTCCCACGAGCCTGCACAACCTGATGGTGCACACATATTGAATATTAACCCTGTACACAAACAAATATAGAATATCCCTTACCATATCTGTGATGATCTGATCACAGCTGAAACAGACTTCAGGGGATGGATGAACTCCTGAGTACTGCATATATTGAAATATTGTCAGTACTTCATTAAAAAAATGCACACAATGGTCACTAAAATAACATGACATTTCCTTTTGGATAAAAATTGGAGCTGTTTGGCAAGTCAAATGAGCTCTATTTTTACAGATGTAAAAAAAGGAAATGTGAAAAAAACAAAACACTGGCGTTATTGTGATGCTTGTAGAAAGCATCACTTGTGTTCCGTACTGTTTTGCATAGGGTTTAGAATTCGGTCATATTAGTCTTATAGTCTATAATGACCCAAAATAATTAAAACAGTTCAAGCGTGTACCTACCAAAAAATCCTCCTCGCAATAGATAGTTCCAGTCACTGTATAGAACGGTTTGCCTTGAAGTCGTTTATCTAATGAGAAACAAATTCACTTTACTACTAAATCAACGTGAACACGAGGAGGGTACGTTTCATTTAATTTCATTTATTCTGCAATAACATACTGGGGAAAATAGAAATATACTCATAATGACCATAACAATAAGTACACTTGCACAAAGTAATAAGATTGAAAATAATCTATATTTATTAGATATTCTGCAGTGAAAATACAAACTGTTTGTGGAATGATAAACAACATTTCTACATTCATTATGTTTCCCGTGTATTCTATTTTTATTCGTCAGACTGTCAGTATAAATACTCACCACAAACACTGCAGGTGAAACATGTTTGATGGAATATTTGTCCCAAAGCCTGGCAGGCCTTTTCTGCACCAAGCACTTCTTTATTACATTTTGCACAATGACCTGCAAACAACATGCAAAAACACATTTTTTTTTTCAAGTCATTCATTGAGGGAGTAGTAGTGAGGTGAATATCATACAACAGCTTCCATCTTACCAAAATAAAATTGTGAACCACCACTGGTGTCCATTTCCAAGCTGTCTTTCCTACGAGAGGCGTCTGTCTTGACAGTCGGGGGGTTTAATTTTGTACAGACAGCTGGAAGGAGAGCTGCCTTTTCATATGACTGGTGCACTTGGTATGGTTAGTTCCACTGGTAGGGAGGGGTCGATGGCGGGCATTTTATCCTCGTTTTTTTTTTTTTTTCTAAAATGGTAAACTGAGCTGGTGGCAACAGGGCATAAAATGTACACTGTATTTGCAAAGTCATCACCGATGTGGATTAATTGTTAAAATCCGATTTATAAAATATGACCCTATATGAGCCTATTCTATGTGTAAAAGTATTTTTCACTTTTCTATGTTATGGCAGGCTGGATTGTTTGCCATGCCGTCAATCACAGGCTACATATAGGAGACAGACGACCTTTCACACCACTGAGTGGGATCTGAAGCCATGTTGCAAACTGCACTTCGACAATCCTATGTTCACTAACTCACATAATTTATAATGTCTATGAGAAACAGTATGGAGCCAAATTTGACTCTGTGAAGCCATCTCAGCTGCAGAAGATCCGCCGGAGTGTGGGAAAGAAACATTTGCCATGAAACCTTATTCCTTGGTATGAAAACATGCAAAGTCGTGGCCCTCGCAAGCACATGTGGTCTTGCCCCACTTTTACACTAACACGGGAGGGGAAGGGATTGGTGACAGCTGCTGATTCTTCCCTGAGTGAGCTCCCTTGTTTGCAGGCGTAACACATGGAGCCACCAAAACGCCCAATCTGCATGTTGTCGGACTGGTTCAAAAAAAAAAAAAAAAGTGTGTGCACTTTGGAAAAGTACAAATCGCTACAATGTCATTTAAAAGACACATTTGACAGGACCCAAAACAAATCTATAGACACATTCACGATGCATATATAACACACTCTGTTTATTTATACTGAATGTGTGTATGTGTGTGGTGAGTCGTCTTGCCCTCAGGTATGTTTCCATACAGGAATGTCTCCGTTATGTGGCATGTGGAGGCAGGAGGGAAGCTTCTACAACGCTGGGAGTGAAATTCATCAAACATGTTAGTCACATTTGGATTATTTTTGTTGCCATAAAATGCTCCTCATTGGGCATACAATCTCATTTTGGTTTGTAAATGGCATGGTATGGTATGGTATGGTATGGTATGGTATGGTATGGTATGGTATGGTATGGTATGACAATATTTTTTACCTTAAAACAACAAAATAATTGACCTTGCTGTTCCAATACTTTTGGAAAAGACTACATCAGTCAATCTCTTTTGTTCCTTTGTTCTTTCATCTCCAAAGCATCAGAAACACAATAATCAAAAAACGCCATTTTTATTGGAGTAGAAGTCTTTGTATTTTTTTTTAAAATCAACTCTACTTAAATATCAACAAGGGTTGATAAGCCCTTTATTTGCGCTTGTGCGCGTGCGCGTCAACGCTTCTCCGTCCACACCCTGCGTGGTGTTAGCGCACTGTGACAACCATCGCAGGCAAATTTCAGGGCTTATAAATAGTAAAGCCATTGTGCCCCACGCCGCACGAGAAGGGAAGGGTTTTTTTACGCGGTGCGTATCCGAGTTGTATTTAGTCGGGAGTGGGAGCTCACCTGTCAGGTTTGAACAGGTCAGAGCGCCCGCGGACCACGCCCCTGCTACTCAGGTAAGCAGGAAGTGCCTGACAGCGTCGTCATGCGGGATCTAGCCAAAATTCGACTTTGACACACTGCAACTTTGGGGGGGGGAATTAACCTGGACCGCTTTTGGAAATAAAGAAGATTGGAGGCACAAGCGAACATGCGGCTCGACATCTGCGTGCCGCTCGGACTTTTTTTCTTGATTTTTCTCCAATTATCAGGTGAGACTTCTGCGACGGATAAGTTGCGTGTTCTTCCTCTATATGTGTGTTGAATTGGGTCACGCGCAAGCAACTGAAAGCAAAACACTTTGCTTGCGCAAGAAATGCTGCTGTTGGATCTCATAAAAAAGAAAAAAAAAAAAAGAAAAAACACCGCGCCAGGGGAAATATGTGATCGACTTTACAGTCGAGATATTTAGTTTGACACATAGACCTTCCGCTTTAAAAAATTCATGGGGCATTTATGGCGCTACCTTGGAGGCTCGAATTGATCATCTCATTAATAATTGACCTGCAATCTGCTACAGAGTTGTGACTGTCCTTCTGTGGAGCAGAAGCTGCCCCTTTTATTCTAGGCTTTACATTTAAATTTGTACGAGTATATATTTTTTGCACAATAAATCACTATTATAATGGCAAAATATGCATAACAGTTGTTGGATTGGATAATATATCGATTTGATAAATGTCAGCATATTTCCCAGCATACTTAAAGATGGATGTGGTGAGCAACGCAGCTAATCTTTTCTATTGTTTTGTCATTTCTCCATTTCCTTTTCTTGCATCATCTGACTCCCTCCCATCCGTTTCATCAGAATGCATACAGTTGACAGTCCGCTCGGACAAAGGCACATCGGTGACTGTGTCAAGTAGCCCCGCTGCAGATGAGTGTACGGTGTGTATCGTCGGCGGGGTCAACGACACGCAAACGTGTGATTCGATTCTTGCTCTGGAGCCTGAGAAGGAAGTCGAGGTGCTCTTCAACTGCCCCGTTGAACAGTTTTACTCGGTTACCATCAATCAGCTTATCGGTGAGTAAATAATGCTAATATTAGCTTGTTGTGCTAAATTGATAATAACTTTTTTTTTTTGCAGAATGCACAAAAGACACCTGCAAGCCTTCAACAATCGAAACACAGCCGTCTCTCTTCAATGACTTCCCCAGAACATTCATCTGGACCATCAAGGCGCCTGAAAAGACAGTTGTGGGTTTGGATGTCCTCGGAGAGGGACTGCGGGAAACGTCACAGCCGTGCAATAATGGATATCAGTATTCAGTGACCACATTTGAAGGGAACGGCAAAGCTGACACTCACTTCTGCAAAGCGGGTTCTGTGACCCATTTAGACCTGCTCGATCAAGCTGTCGTGTCTCTGCAAGTCACACCAAAAACGCAGGTGGAAGCTGTGCTGTTCCAAGCGACTGCTGGACCACTAAGTAAGAATATTTAATATAATGACGCTATTGAATACAAATGTGGATTGTGAGGAAGAATCTGCTGCAACATTTCAGACTCCAACCATATTATGAATTATTAATGACCTCTTGTGCATTGTAAAGACACGTGTGCCTTAATTGGGTTGCCTAGTCTGACAAATATCCTTCATTTCATTTCCGGTCCCACTTTTTTTTTTAGAAGGCCGAACGGTGGTTGTGACGGTGGATTCAAGCACTACTATGACGCTCAGTAGGTTCTCGCAGGAACCGGAATGCGAGCTGTGTACCGGGGTTGACTCGGCTCGCACTTGCAGCCAGACTGAGAAGACCCTGACTGATGTCCAAAATCTGGCGCTGGAGTTCAGCTGCCTCAAACCTCAAGAAGCGTACAGCGTGGAGGTGAAAACGACAATAGGTGAGTCCTTTGTCTGTTGAGTTGTAATATTTCTTTATATATATATTTCTTTTTTCAGAATGTACCCAGAGCTCATGCACACCTACTGCTGGAGAGCTCAATCCAAACACCTGGAAGGACTTCAAAAGAACTCTAAAATGGGATATTAGTGTCCCAGACAGGACTGTTTTGACCTTGGAGCTACCTCGGGAGAACCTGAAGCAGATAGCGGCACAAGACAAATGTCCAGAAGGACCCCAGTACTCGGTGAGCACAACAAGAAGCGACGGGCAAGTCATAACCAATAGATACTGCAGAGGCGGACCGCTGTCACGTCTGGATCTCCTCGGAACGACTGCCGTGATCGTGGAGGTCCCTCAAGGAGAAGACATGGACAAGACGATTTTTACAACCAAAGCTGCACCCAGAGGCAAATGGCTTCATTCTGATTTTTCCTCATCATGTGAGAAATCCAATGCTTATAGCTTATTTTTTGTTTCCTTTCATATCAGCTGGAAGAATGATGGCTGTGACCCCTGACCCGGACACCATCATTATTATCAGCCGGGACACAGTCGACCCTGACTGCAACGTGTGTGTGCAAACAATCCCGAAACAGACCTGTGACAAAAAAAGTTTAATCCTGAGAGAATCTCAAAACACCTCCTTGGACTTCACTTGTGCTAACCCTGAGGAGATCTTCAATGTGGAGATCAACAGAGAAATTGGTAGGCAGATATAATCATCTATTTTTTTTTTTTTTTTAAAGCACACTTGAAACCTGTCTACACTGTATTTAAAAGACACTATGGATTTACATAAGCAAGCACTAAGCTAGCTCAAATCCCGCTAGGTAAACATCTTAACAATATTTTAAATCTTTATTGACACAAATCTGCTTCAACTTAACAGCACTTATGTTTTCCTGCAATTCCAGACTGCACAGCGACTTCCTGCTCCGGCGATATAGTCCAGGCTGAGTCGTCGCTCTTCCCCGATTTCAACCGAACCTTCACCTGGGATCTGAAAGTTAGCTCGACTCGGGCTTTCCAGCTGGACTTCCCCGAGCCAGGAATGCAGCAGATTGCCAACGGAGAAACGTGTCCAGATGAACACACCTATGTTCTCGTTACGTACCTGCGAACGGGCCCTGCCAACATCGGAACCTTCTGCAAGGGAGGTTCTGTCACGAGTGTTCAGGTGCGCTACAAGGGCCGAGTTTCTCTCAAGGTTCCTGGAGACAATAAGATGGATCCGGTTGACTTTAAACTAAGTGTTGGACCTGAGACCAGCAGTAAGTGGATATGCTAATTTTAAATTCCCACCTTATGTTGTCATTAAAAACATTTCCCGCTTTGATTTTCAGTGGTGGCTATTGTGAAGGTCAACCTACCACGAGGCGTCTCCAACACAACCTTCATCTCGGCCAACTATCCCAACGATTTCCCTGACGACCAACAGATGCAGTGGGACTTTGTCGTGCCCGGCATGCACAATTACAGCGTGCATTTTCACAGTCATACGGCTCCGGAGTGCCTCGGCAAGAACGTGGAAGTGATGTACAGGAAACAGGACAAGAAGATGATCAATACGGAGCTGACTGACAAGCAGCCGGAGCATCAGCAGGGCGATTTTGAAATGGTGCTGAAGAATTGTGAAACTAACAGGACCTTGCAAGGACTCACTTTGAAATACAGCGTGTCTGTTATGAGAAGCGGTCACCCAGGTTTGATCATTTAAAAAAAAAAAAAAATCATATTAAATCCAAAGTGCCTTTGTATAATTGATTATTTTTTTCACCTTTTCAGTTCTGTGCACAGTGGACCTGACCAAACAGCCAAAAGTCTCCGTGCAGATTGAGAAAGTGGGTTCCGATCCTTACTGCGAGATGAGCGTTAACTCTGAGATTTCGACAAAATTAAACGTGGCTGCAGGCACTAAGGCCGACTTATCTTTCCTCGACTGTCCCAATGAAGATGTGCAATTGACCGCAAGTCAAGTTATCGGTAAGAGTTTATCTCTTTTTTAAGTCACATGATTCTTTCTAACTAATAATATTGATCAAAACCAGATTGTCACAATACGGCTTCCTGCCCGGAGAGCCTCCTCACAGTGCCCACGTTGGATTCCTGTCTACGGATGCCCCTCCATAGCTTTACCTGGCACCTCGTAATCCCTCAGGACCGAACCATCGACCTGGTGTCACCATCAGGAAGTCTTCAACAGTCAGTACCGGGCCAGAAGTGCAACGCTTCTGTCTCGTTCCACGTGGAGGAGAGCCAAGGCTTCTCTGTGGGAGATTTCTGCTACGACGGGAACATCCAGAAACTTCAGGTGCACGCCAACATCTCCGTCACGGCCACCACTCCAGATTTCAGCAAGAGGAAAGAGCCTTTTCTTAATGCCACCTTCACTAAAGAGATCCCAGGTAAGGATTTGAATGTTTGCAGTTACTTAAAGATGACACAAGAGGGCAGCAAAGCACCACTTAGCTCTCACTGAAGCTCCTCCCCTCACTTAAACATAGTTTCAATATGTTATTAAGTAATTTGACAGCACTACTTTTTTATATTTATTTAAACATAATATATATTTTTTGGGGGGGTAATGCAATTTCACTAACAGTTTTGCAAAATCATGTCTCTCTTTTTCAAAATAGCATCCTGATTTCCTTTGGTTGTGCTATTTTTCAGAGACCATCATTTATCAAGTCAGCCCACAAATGTCTTCTCCAACCCTGCTGGCCACTCCCAACTGGCCCAAAGGAATGAGGCCTTCGTCCACCGTGTCCTGGATCGTCTCTTTGCCCAGCGGGTACAAGGCCAAGGTCCAGTTCGTCAAGGTCAGCCAGCCCAAATGCAACGACCGACACACGGCCATCAAAGTCAAGATGCTGGACTCTGAGGAGGAGATCTTGAGCCGCCGGGAGGACGAGAAGACCGACGACGTGTTAGTGGTGCCGCGCAGCTTTTATCTCAACATGTCCAACTGTATACCAGACGATGGAAACTTTGGGGCAGTCACCAAAATAGTTTTAGAACCAAAGAGCAGTAAGAACATTTTCATTTGGGTCTATTATGACTGCATAAAATAAATAGAAAAACTAATATATTTTTTGTTTTCACAGATCTTTTAGCAATCCTTCTCGGGATAGCAGGAGCACTTCTGCTTTTCCTCATCATCTTGGCTCTCATCTGCTTCTTCATTAGGTGAGCAACACTTTGAAATAAAACAGATTTGCGCTATTTTACTTTATCAATGACACATAAAGTCTGGAACGGATTAATAGCATTTCAATTGATGTCAATGGGAAATTCTGTTTTCAGGAAAAAGAAAAAAGCAATCAAGGACAAAGAGGCATCCATCTACATCGGCAGAGGGAATATGTTCCGACCCGGCGACAGGAAATTCAGCAAAGCCAGGTCTGAAAACGACTCCCACGTGTACGCCTCCATAGACGAGACCATGGTCTACGGTCACCTTCTGGGCGACACCAGCTACGCGGACAGCATGCAAGATCATTTCAAAGGAATGCAGTTGGACTCCTACCAAACGTTCACGGGCCCCTCCGAGCTGCCGGTCATCAGCGAACCGGAGCCGGAGCCCGAGGTAGACCACTTCGATACCTTCCTGGACCCGTCCCAGTCGTTCATCCCGCCTCGTCCGCGCACGCCCATTGACCGGCAGGACAGCCTGGGATTCCATGACCGCCGAATGGTGGATAATGAACTCTACACGTTCAAAAACACGGGAGATATAAACACCATCCGATTGTCCGGTGCCGACATGGAACCGCAACCGCCAACATCAGAGGACTACTTGTAGGACGTAAGATGCTGAATGATGATTTTAATTCTTGTTACTTCTCAGAGATGGGAACTTTTGTGCCTATAAGTCACGCTCAGGGAATTCAGTTGAGCTTTATCTGAATTTTTAAAAGCTTCCAGAAGAGGATCTGAGAACTTTTTTTTTGTTTTTAATGTTGCTTAATATTTTTTATTCTCTCTGCCCATGTGGTTTGGGTTATGGAGCAGGGAAATTATGTTTTAGTCTTTTTTTTTTAACCTGTAATTACTTTTTTAAACAATAAATTTGAGGGGAACACTGACTTTATTGGACTGAAGCAACACAGAGGTTTTCAATTCTGGATTGGAAAACTATTTCAACCACAAAAACGGGCTCCGTGACAAACACGGAAGGGAAGTAGAAGAAGCATTAATGGCAGTTGCAGTAGTCCACGTTTACATAATTTAAATGAAAAAAAAGAAATGGGTAGACAATGAGCTTTTATTTAGGTTTCCGATTACATCAGGCTAACTTCTGTATTTAAAAGGAAAATAGGAAAAAATAAGAATATTCTTCAGGCTCAATGTGAGACTTGTCAGTGAAATACAGAATGCAGCATAGTACAGTTTTGACAGGCACGTTAAAATAGTTTTTGGTGTGACTTTGCGGCTTGTCTCGTCAGACCCAATTTATATTGGATGATCTCGATTAGTCAGCTCATCTTAAATGACATTCAACCATAAACACTGAATGCATACGTCCAGTAAAAACAGCTTTGTTACATAATGCTGCTAAAGAGTGGTATTTTTTAAAAATTGTGGTTGGAGCACAAAGAATGAAAATTCCAGCCACTGCAGATTGTAAATGAGTCCAATTGCAGAACCAGACATTTTTTTAAAAAAAGCCTCTTTTTAAAAAGAAGGTAAAGTGGCATTGCAGCAGAAGTACACACAAAAGCAGCTATTTTGAATTTTACGGCATACACGTCATCACACAATGTTGAACTGGCACACGGAGGCCTTCTCGTCACGGCAGTTCTCATCTAACCACTTCCCGTTGGCGACCCCCGACAGCACGGCACAGTTCTGGGACGTGCCGCCGTCTGGCTGACGGGCGCGGCTGTCCCAGTTCTTGAACTGGATACTGGTGCCGGTGTGGTCGGCCCAAGTGTCTTCGGTCACCATGTCGTTGAAGCCCAGCCACACCTGCTCGTCTCGGCCCACGATGAGGCGGAGGTAGTCTGTCAGCATGGTGTTCTCTTCAGCAGACATTGGGGTGGCCAGAACGCCACCCAGGGCATTGCAGTCCTCGCTGGCTGCGTGGTAGGACTTCTTCTCTGGGTTGGCCAAGACGCACTTGCCCTTTATCTTTGAGCCCTTTAAACACACTATATAGAAAAATGATTTATTTATATTGAATTCCACTGATTTTTTTAACAGATTTAATCTTCCACATCTGTGCTTGATTATTTCTTACCACTCTGCAAGGCTTGTTTTTCTTTCAGAAGGGCGAGGTCCTGCACGATGTCATCAATCTGTTTCTGTAGCTCCT
This sequence comes from Syngnathus floridae, assembly GCF_059516105.1. Classification (NCBI taxonomy): domain Eukaryota; kingdom Metazoa; phylum Chordata; class Actinopteri; order Syngnathiformes; family Syngnathidae; genus Syngnathus; species Syngnathus floridae. Next base: position 2,074,971 of record NC_142433.1, read on the forward strand.
CAATTGCTGCATTATTGTCTAATTTCAGCATGCAAAAAAAGTCACATAAGTGATGGAAAAACATGAATTCAACAGAGATTGTAAATAATCTTTGTTTTGGTGCAATGTACCTTTTCGTGCAGGCTTCTTCCTTGGTGGATTTTGCTGGAGTGAGCAGTTGATCAACATCAACCCAAGGATCAGCACGCAAACACCTTTGCATTCCATGGCTACACTTTGTTAGACTGAGGATGGATCAACGTGGAGGTATTTATCTTCTGCCTGTGTACCCGCCCTTTCTCATCCGTGTGTGTGTGTGCATGTGAAAAATGATGAGATGGTGTAAAACCTCAGCACTGATGACATAACCATGTGCGGTTTTCAGACTACAAAAAAAAAAAGCATTGTGAGTTAAATAACCTGCCTGAAAAAGATGGGATATTTTTTTCCTAAATGTTCGCCAAACGTTTTTATGGAAGGCTTTTCTTCTGTTTCAAATTGGATAGTGAAGTTAATAACGATGCGATTTAATAATACGATAAATCATCGGAAACTGTGAAATGTCATGTTTACACGCCAAAGTCTATTTAAAAAAAAGTGGCAAATTCACAAATTGCTTTCCAAAAGTTGCAGCCTGGGAACAAAAGTTTGCTTTGGACCCATCTGCCATGAAAATTTTGGAGCGTCTGACAGTAGTCTGGAATGATTTCTTCCCATCTGGTCTGTCTCTTTTAGTCAAACACTCAGCTTTAGCCACGTGGCAGTAGCAAAAAAGGTGCAGAGATTCGAGAATTTTCCTCAACCGTGTTACATAACCAGAACATATCTTTACTATCTCTGTGTATAATCAAAACAACATAAAATATATTTTGGGAAAAATCCTCCATAACATTCTTTGGACAGGTGATGCTTAGGTCAACTTGAGATAAAATGCTAACGTTCATGACTTGAAGTCCAATATCCAAGCCAGTAGTCCATATTTCTTTTGGAGAAGATACAGGCATGATAACTTCAATAAATATTATATGGCTTGAACATTCCATATAAAAAAAGAACTAACAAAGCATATAATATCAAAGATTTTACTTTAGAAAAAAGGTACATGATGATATATACACATGATATTTCTAAGCAAGAAAGCCAACTTTCTGTCTCGCTGTTCCTAAACTCTCCTCCTGTTGCAGAAGCTTCAGAAGAGGCACGTGGAGGACTTTTCCGACCCGTTTGCCTGTCTGGGGAATCAGGAAGTTGCTATTGAACAATTTGTAAATGTTTACCTTCAACTACAAAACTTTATCACTGCAAACACACAAATTGAGGAAAGCGGTGATGACTCACTTGAGTCATTTCAAAGATGCTCTCGGGGTCCAGGCTACCTCCGCCTATTTTTCTCACGCAGGTAACTGTTCCCGTGTGGGTGACGGAGATGATGAGGCTGGCCACCGAGCACGCCTTCTCCTGGAGGGTGGCGTCCACCACGTGTCTGTGGCCGATCTAACCGACCCAAAACAAACAATGCTGAAAATTAATCTTCTGTATTGCTAAGAATAATTTACTTCGCTCGTGTGAGTCTATTTGAGCAGGCTTGCCTTGCACAATGTCACTATACAGGGAACATTCTCTACATTGAGCCTCATGCAGTCATAGGGGTCATCTGACAGCTCGATTTCCTTCCCTCCTTCGTCATCTGTTGATATGTGCACTTTGGGGATCCTGTTAAAAAAGGCAACATAAAATAGCAATATGATGTGACCTGCTGTCAAATGGAATACGATGCCCTCTTGTGGCCTGATTGAAAACACATTTTATCAAATTAAATTCTGATGTAGCCTACTATCAGTGCACTCTTGCACACTTTTGGATATCAAGAAAAAGTTCATACAGTACTTACTTGGTGCTAAACAGAGCTGCCTTGATAGCTACTGACATGGCATCATACAGGTTTCCATCACATTGCAGAAGCTGTGGAATGCAAGTCATTGTTACTGTAATATTTGCTAGTACAAGGATGAAAAAAACACAAAATTCTCTCACCAGTACATCCACATAGAGCACCCAGCAATGTTCTCCCTCACTGATGCACAGACTCTTCAGGTCCACGCTGTGTTTGTTGTTGAAGACTTTGTAAAGTGTGTTGCTCAGCTCCGTACTGAGCTCCTCTCCTCCTCGCCCCTCAAACTCCGGGGTTGCATTGGCTGAACTGGTTAGCACAAACAGAACCACAGCGTCCATCAAAACAGAATTTTTGAGTATTAGTTATTTAAATACCAGACAATTTACATGATGAATTGCATCCAGTATTGCATCTAGTACAGACTTACCAATCAACAAAGAATTCTAAATAGCCTTCATTTGGAGCTGTGGGTCTTGGTTTTCCTAGTTCAGCCTTAATCCCTACTAGTACTGCTGTGTGGCCCTGCAAACATGGATATCATTGTGTCAAACCTGGAGGAGATATGCAATATGTAATTAATATATATGTAACTAATAAGAGAAAATATCAAAACTAAAATACCAGAGAAACTTTGGCCGATCCGTCAGTATTGGACACGACGTCAGTTTCAATCTCCATATGTCTGTAGTCTTCACAGCTCCTTCCATCCACTCGTAGATCATCCTGATCGTTGTAACATGGTGACATAATACTCAGAAATTTATAAATTTAATCAATTATCTTATTGCTGCCCACACTTACCCTGATACCATGTAATATATACACTTTTTCAGCTTCGCTAACTTGTACCGTTGCCATTGTGGAATCACTCGTCGCGGAAATTCTACGTCATCAAAAGTGAGGGGTGGAAACGAACGTTTGCTTTGTTTACACAGACGTCCCGGAATAACAGTTATCGCCTTTTTATGTCTATTGCATTTGTACTATTAAAGTTATGTCTTATATTTAACTCACTAACTTAATAAAGTTAATTGAACCAGGCCTGTAATTATTTTTTCTTACATTTCAGGTACACGAACGTTGAGGGTAAAGCCTATTGTAATCTAGCCACATGACTTCCATCAGTTTCACTTCCTGGTTGGCCCTATCGTATTGTCCCAAGAACCGGGGAGGATTCTGGACTCGAAAGGAACCGAAGTATCGGAGTAGCTTAGCAACCGACTCCCGAAATGCGCGGTTTTGGGCCATTACTTGATGAACAAGTTCATTAACATCCCACAGAAACTGCGGCCGCGACGAAAGTGTCACCGAAGGTGTGTGGACAGACACTGCCCGCAGACCAGTGACGTTAGCTGGGTGTACGCTAACAGGAGGTAACTGGGAAGGAGACCCTTTTCACCTTACTTTTGCCATTTAACTTCGAAACAAGAGAACCTACTTAGTGCTAATTTGGCAACAGCACCAAGAGAGAGTGAGGTAAGACAATAAATAGAGATTAAATGTATAAAATGTTATAAGAAATGTAAACTAGTGTGTTGCATTTACGTGCCTTCTGCTCCCGGATACTCAATTTTCCTTTTCCAGTTGCGTGTCGTGTTTTAAAACCAAGCTTAATAATGACACTTTAACAGTGTTTTTATTTCACTTTGTCATTGTATTTTACCTCACCCAATAAGAAATAGACACTTATTTATTATTATTGTCGGTGTTTTATGTACAATAGAACAAAACTTAAGAATGAAGGCCAAGCAGCACAAGTTTTAACTTTTACTGGACTAGTTTCTTTTCCTGCAACTTCCATTGTCTTACAGGCTGGATCTCCTCAAGTGCCTATTTCATATGTGATGCCTGTATCTGATAAATTGCAGATGAACTAACTGAAGGAGTCGGTAATGATAAGTTGTCTCCAAATGTTGCCTTTCAGCATGCGGTTGAAGCCTCGGCTGCTGTAGAATGAAGAGCTCGGCTCGCCGCACCAGGGACATCGAGCGTCAGGCTGGCTACCTGAGGCCTGAACATTGCGCCCCTCCACCGCCCCGTGGCACCTCCGGCACCATGTGGTTTATCCGCGACGGATGTGGCATTGTGTGCGCCGTCATCACCTGGTTGCTGGTCTTCTACGCGGAGTTTGTGGTGGTTTTCGTGATGCTGTGGCCTGCCAAGAATGTGGCTTACAGCCTCTTCAATGGGGTGCTCTTCAACAGCTTGGCCTTCCTTGCCCTCGCTTCGCACGCCAGGGCCATGTGCACTGACCCGGTTAGTTGATGATCACAATTTTAGCACTTGCAATATTGAGGGGGGGAGAAAAAAACCCGAGAATTTGATTATTTCTCAATCTTGCTTTGCCCAATTAAAGTCCAATTTAGAAAAATGTAATTCATTTATTTCTGTCATCAGGGAGCTGTGCCAAAAGGCAACGCGACCAAAGAATTTATTGAAAGCCTACAGCTGAAACCTGGACAGGTGGTCTACAAGTGTCCTAAATGCTGCAGTATCAAGCCCGACAGAGCTCATCACTGCAGGTACATCGACCGGCCAGCCTGCATGGGGACAATGCATGATAAATTATGTGCCAACCTGCTGTGGCTTCTGCTCAGGGGACCACTGCCCTCATTAGTAGTCATTCCAGCTCTGCTTCCTGCCTGATGTACCGTTTCATTTTTTTTTGTTTGTTTTCACGGACGCTGCGTCAAATATCCCTGTCGATTTTCCCAGCTTGATAATGACTCACCTCTGTGGCAGCACCGGCATGAAAAGTCACTGCGGAATAATTCAATTTTGAGCCAGCGAGTCACGGCAAACCTTCGTGTCACTCTGTGAGAAAGGATAGAAGAGAATGTAACGATATAAACTGGTTTTACAAGGTGGAACAAATAAATGTGGGAGTAGGACATCTTTTTGAGGTCACATTTATTATCCCTGCCTGTTTACAGTGTGTGCAAGCGCTGCATCAAAAAGATGGATCACCACTGTCCTTGGGTCAACAATTGTGTTGGGGAGAACAATCAGAAGTACTTTGTGCTTTTCACGGTGAGTCTCTTGTAATATCATCGTGACTGCATTTTGACAAATAGTGACAATTCAATTCATGTCACAAGGTGTCGAGTTATTATTAGTGATTGTTTTATTGCCTACGGACACAAAAAACTCCAACATATTGTCAATATTACAATATGCATATGTGTATGTTTTTATATGTAGATGTACATTGCGTTAATATCATTCCACGCACTTGCCTTGGTGGGCTTCCATTTTGTACTCTGCTTTGAAGAAGACTGGTCAAGTAAGTTATTTGATTCTACTGCTAATATTGTATACCGCCATTTGTGCAAATTGACATTGTTTCTCACATATGGCGATACCGATTTCCCTCCATCAGAGTGCAGCGCCTTCTCTGCACCCGCCACTGTCATCCTCCTCATTCTCCTTTGCTTCGAGGGGCTTCTGTTTTTAATCTTCACGGCGGTCATGTTCGGGACACAGGTGCACTCCATCTGCAGTGATGAAACGGTAAGCAGACGAGTCATCCACGTTTCGCCCGTTTGTGTCGCCGTCGCTCGGGTAAGCGGAGGAGAATCAGATTTGACTCTTCTGAAATATGCTTAATCCATGTCCATCTGATTCTGAATCATTTTAAAATGTGTTTAGAATGCTCCAGGTGGGTTTCTGTCCATCATCTCCACTGGGAGAAAAAAAATCTCATCTTTTTAATTCACAGGGTATCGAGCAGCTGAAAAAGGAAGAGAGGAAATGGCTCAAGAAGTCCAAATGGATGAACATGAAGGTGGTCTTCGGTCACCCATTCTCAGTGGCGTGGCTCAACCCCTTTGCGACGCCCGATCACGGCAAGGCAGACGTATACCAGTACATAGTGTGAAGGTAGACACACTTTCTCCTCATTGAAAATGCACTAAGTGCGAAAGCCCATTCATTTACAATGGCGTGTCCGCCAGAGGGCGACATTTCCCCGGCAGCGCACCAGCAAGAGCTCATATACTTATTAATGAATATTTAAAATAAAACACAATCTTCTTTTGCATCCCTCTTGTTGAGGATTTCCACATATGTGGACGAAAAAAAAAAATCACAAACAGCTCGATTCACATAACAAAATAGGATTTATTGCGTGCTGTGTGTAATCTCTATCTTTGTTCAAATGTGCACTACAAGTCGAGGACATTTTGTCTTCCCACAAAACTTCATTTGCTGCAGTCATTTGAAGTAAATTGCCTTAGATTACACGGTCAGAGGCATCAAGTACACATGGATGTCATTTTGTATTGTCTTCATATGTGAAACCATGGACCAGAGATTAAGGACATCATTCTTTCAAAGGAAAGTATTTTAGGAGTGAATTTTCCTGTGGTTTTTACGCAGTTTCTCGGAAGAGTATATGTAAAGTGTATTTCCTCACATGGTGGTCGAGCGTGTACTAAAAAGTATTTTTTTATGTTGAAAATTATTTTTGTGCCATTGGTTTTGTGCCACTGGGCTGGATAAGAGGTGACACAATCACAACCTTATTGTTTCTGGTGAAAATTGTTATGGAAATAGCACTGGGGGAACATACTATTGATCATATTAAGGTAAAGCAATCAGGGGGTTAAGGGTCACCAAAATATAACTCAGTTTGTGACCAATCAGGTGCTCCGATATATAGAAATTCACAAGCCTTAAAGTATAACAAATGTTTTGAGGTCGGACTGAAACGATGTTTGTCAAAGTAAAATGAGCGACTGAAAATTAGAATCATCTAATCTTAAAAGGGGGAACATTTGTTTTGAAATTGCATGGTGGTTTTGATTTTAACGTACGAACGTGTTTTTAAATGCAATAGAGTATCTTTGCAATATCTATCTCTTTTTTTTATTCTTTACATCTTATGGATATGCAGCCTGCTATCCATCTTACTGTACAAGAATAACACCAGCTGTCCGTTTATAATTGTACGGTCCGTCATGAATACTATTTTAGTACTTTGTAGGAATTTCTTTTATAACATATTTGAGTAAAGAAGAGAGGAAGAGAGAGAAATAAAGTTATGTTGAGACAATATATCATGTCTAATTTTTACAATATATTTGCTTGAGAATTGGTTTTATTTCTTATTCGGTCACATTGAGCTTAAAATAATAAGTAAAACTAGAACGAATTAAAATATGATTGTTTTTAAATTACAATATTGTATTACATTTGTTTCCAGATAAAACAACATACATTAAAATTACAAAAGTTCACTCACCCAAAAAAAATGACAAAAGTTGAGAACACTGTGTCAGATGTTTATTTCAGAATTTTCGTGTTTTACCCCTCCAGTGGAGGTGACAATTTCTTCCATAAAATAATCTATCAATACTTTTTACAAATACTTCACATTATATTTGACATATCATGACTGAATGGCATCAGAGTGACAGCGCCAAAAGAGCACTTTCTAGAAGCGGAACTACTAAGAGTCTTGCAGGCGTTTCTCACTTCAAGATTGCCCTATTAAATCGAATGAGGGAAAGGAAACACTCATTAGATACTGGAGATACTTACTGTTGCAACTCGCCCTGGGTCTTCATAAAGAGACTTCATTAGGTACAATTGCACAGTCTAATGAGAACCGCTTCCTTTTCCAGGAGAAGCTCGACTCTCAAATAAATAATACATGGTTACTGATGTGATTGCTTGAGTCTCATGCATCAGATAATCTTCAACTATAAAATAAGTAATAAGTGTTCCCGAAATGCAAAATTCATTTAGGCAATGCAAATATTGCAACACACAAAATATTTTTTTGTACCTGTTGTGAAATATAAATCATCTCCTTTTATTATCACATTGTGGTCACATTTATGGGGATGCATATGAACATAAAATGATAGTTTGCATTCATATTATGTTGAATCAACAGCAAAGTGTGATTTAATGCCAAAAGAGAGCAGTGCTAAAATAGTATATGCCCTTTACATCATGTAGCAAATTGAATTTAAAGCATTCAAATAATGTTAAAGTTTCACAGTTCTCAATCGTGACTGAAATGCTTTTTTTTTTTTAATGTGCACAGATGGTTATTTACTCAAAAATCATCTCACAGCATGATGTCAAGTTCTCGGGTGTGAGTTGCAGGAACATATCAAAATCTACTGCAGCTTTTTAATCGTAATGCGGAAAGAGTCAAAGGCTTTTCTCACCACAGCTACATGAATGTTATTGTGAAAAGAAGAGCTCAGTTCTTCAGCTATGACTATAAAGTATGTTTACAGTGAGTGTCATAGTGAGTTGGAAAGAAATACTTTGGTAACCAGATGAAATATAAAATCAATTCATGGTGATATTGTGCCAATTTGTGATGTGTGATCTTTGGTGTGATGGAAAATCAGACTTAGAAGCTATTCAAAGTGTATTTTGCACCAGGATGTGAAGTACCTACATTGAAAATCTTTGTTAAATTGACTCAATTTCATTTCATCAGGTGGTTGCACGAAATAGAATTAAGTAAATTCAACAAAAAAAAAAAACTTTTTCAGTGTAATCAGGCCAATCATTCGTCTCTCTTGGCGACTGCGCTGGGTTGTCGATCCTGCGGCGAAACCCTCTGCAGTACGAGCAGGCCGGAGAACGTCAAAGAGATCCCGACCCACCACAGTGTTATTTGAGCCTCGCCAAAAATCAGCTGACCCAAGAAAGCCTCAAAATGAGAGTTGTAATTTTCTTTGAATACTTTTTGTTAAAAAAACAGGGTATTTGCATGAGAATGAGAGACGAGCTGCAACTCACGGAAGATACGAAGTTGGAGGCAGTGGTGGTCACAGTGGTTCGGGTGGAGGAGGACGAGTACCTGAGTGCTTTGGCAAGGAAGGTCCACATCACAGCATTGCAGGTGAAAAGCAATCCGCCGCACAGCAGCCTCAGAGGGATGTGAAGCTGAAACATGACATCATCACAATTCTTTTTTTAACTTCAGATGCATACTTTAAAGTACCTGCACCACATTTATTATTTAAAAAAATGCCTCTAAGTTAGCATTAAACTTTGCAAGCGGGTTTTCATCCACATTCCAAAAACATGCATATCATTTCATAATATCAGACTTTAAAAAATGTCCTTGTGTGAATATGAACGATTCTTTTCCCTAAATAGAGTCTTATTGGCTAAAAGTTGGTCAGGTGAACATCCTAGATAATTTTGGAATACAGTGCTATTTTTCTTAAATAAGTGGTGATTTTTGTTGGACTTAGCGCATTAATTTATTTTAATTCAAAGGAGTAATTTTAGCATATTAATTAAGCAATATAAGATGAGGCAATATGAGATGAGCTTTCCACATCGCAGGCTTTCATTGAGAAAATGAAGATGTATATTTATAGACCCGTGAAGGTCAAGGAGGAAGCGCGACCCTGGGGAGGGGGGCGAGAGGAAACTGCGTTGTGACGGCAAATAACGCGATAGCACACGGCTGCAATGTCACCCCATCACGCGAGCGCTGCCTCGTCGTGACTGGTGCTGAAGCTGAGGGAGTTGGCCGGATGAGATGCGCTCAGCATCTCCGGACTCACCCGGTCACAGGCGGTAGTTTCATCCACTTGCCGAAATCTCCGCTGCTCGCCCCACGTCCGCAGCCCCGTCTCGCACACTCCCTTCAGGTAGTCCGCGCCCAGGGACAGCTTAGCCGACGACGATGCCACGGCCGCGAGGAAACCCGCCAGTAGTGCATAGAAAACTCCGGGGAACATCTTGATGGAGGACAGCTTAGATACATCATGGGCTACTCCATCTTTCCACCTCTGCTGGGGCTGCAGCTCCGCTCAAGAGCCGCTCTGCGATGCACTTTCGCGACTCAGCCGTCCGGTGGCAGTCACAGCGCATACCGAGAAGCGACGTGGGTGCGCACTTTCGCGTTGCACTATGGGAATTGTAGTTTTTTAAGCGTATACGTCGTTTTGAATGATTCAGTGGCCAATGAAATTACTTACGTGACAAAGTCCCTCTAAGATTCCTTTTTACTATAATTTTAGCTTTTCATTTTTTTCTCAATATTGTTGTCCTTTATACAGACAAGGATGTCCAGGGAGCTGCATCACATTGTGGTCCATCCTCCTCCACTGTGTAATTAATGCAGTTTGAAGGAGAAGACAATCAATGCTAATGTCATGGCGAGTGAGTGTAAAAGTGAGCTTACAAAAAGCTTGACTTCATTTATTTCAGACTGCTTAAAGTGCCGAGATGGACGCTCATCCCCATCAGCATACTAATTGGCTCTACTCAAAGACCATTTCCATTCAAACAAAGTTGAAGTGGAATAGACAGGAGAAGGTTGAAGCAATTCCTATTGGCTTTCCTGGATGACCTTTAGAGAGTCTGACGTCTGCAACTAAGGTGTTTTTTTGACCAGTAGATGTCTCTAATGTGCTTTAAATTATGTGATAAAGTCTTTGGGGCCTGCTGTTTTTCTGCACAACACGGTATTAAGTAATTTACAATTTGTAAAGGAGTAGCGTCTTTTAAATGACATGACAAATAACAAAGCAAAACAAACCAATCTACAAATTCCAATTTGCCCGTTTCTCCTCCGTCCGACTACAGGCAGCAGATAAGATTCAATCCAGCCATTCTTTCTTTCTTAGTGTCAAGTTAAAGAGCTAATTGGGCTTCTTCTGTCCTTGTTCAGTCGAGCGATAATTGAGCCAATATGGACTGTCAAGCACCCGCCCAAATCTTTTTTCCACACCGCCGGTGCTAATCAGACTTTAAATTAAAGTTGACTCGACACAAGCCTTAGGCATGACCTTATCAGACATCAATTACAGATAAAAATGAATAAATGGGCTGCTATTTGAATAAGATAACCTTAGAGATATATATTACGCATTTATTTTCTATACCACTTAAACTGTTCAGCTGACTTTGTATATAGTTTAGAAGAAAAAATAAAATAGCAGTGTCAACTGGATACGTGCTCAGATCTTGGTAAAAGCAAATACGTCAATGTATGATTAAGCCTAAAGTTATTGATTGCGTGTGACAATGGAGCTGTGTGTTGATTTTCATCAGCGCGCTGATATGACAGCCAATGAAATGCATTCATCTGTATTCAAAGTCCGCCATCACTGTAACACAAAGTCTGCCATGCAGCACTTTTTCCAATAAGCTCTCAAAACGAGTCTGACCAAGCAATGAACGTCTGCTTTGCCATATCACGGCAGGAAATGAAAACTCCTTGAGTGTGATTCATTAAAAGCTATGAAATATTATGCAAGGCAAAATGGAAAATATTCGAAAGCTTCTTTTTTTTTCTATGCCGGTTCTAACATCAGTTACCTCCTGAAAAGGTCGCCAGCATTCTAAATGTCAAATGTATTTGGAGAAAAGTGCGAGTTTAGTAACACTCTAAAATATAAATAATAAAATACTCAAATAAGCAGTATGTTCTCTAATTAGACTATATGGGCAACTAGCTCAATTGTATTGTTATACATATGAGCAAAATAATTCGTTATATGTTCCCATCTGGGGAACGGGTAGAAAAGTGAAAAATAAATCAGGATATAATATCCAAAAGGCCCCTGCATTTTTCAGGGGTGGCGAGGGGAGGGGGCAGTGCCCCGCTAGCTCCGCCACTGCCTTTTGAAGAACAGTGTTGCGGTTTGGTGTCGAAGAGGACGTGCTTTAAATCAAAGCCTCTTTGATATTTCACAGCGCTGAGGATGATGACGCATGCCGTTTGGATCCAGCACATACGAGCAGGGTGATGATGCGGAGACAATTATTATTGCTAGAATTGAGGAAAGGGATTGTTGCAGAGTTGCACAAGACACGATTCCCACTGGGTCTCTTTGTAGGGCTATAACTGATTGATTGCTCTGCATTAAATGAATAGATTCGGATTAAAAGTAATGGCAAAGGCTGCTTTGACTTATAATGGAATGCAACTGATCCCATCTCGAATCTCATCACAAGCTTTTAAGCAACGTCTCTCTCTGTTTCTGTTGCACAGGGATTTATTTATTTATTTTTTACTCTTCTGTATTGATCTCAGCTTTGAGGCTGCCTCAGCAGACAAGCGGTGGGAATCTATCAGAACCCCGTTAAGTGTCCTGCAGAGATTCATCAAGGCGAGCTTTCGATTGCTCAATGCAGTTGTTGTCTCTTGTGATAACCTGCAATGCTTCTTTTTTTCTTTAATCCTGGCTGGATGTTGTTCCCTGCCACATTCAGGTGCTTCTAACTAGCATTGAGGAGAAGAACCTGTGGGTACACCCAAAACTGTGTCACAAACTTTTAAAATGTTCACATTAAAAGGTCAAGGAATTCAACTGATCATCTTTAGATCATGCACATTTGGGAACTGGAAGTTATTCCGGCTCATAAAGCATCACCCACATCATAAAGAAGATGTGAAAAGCTGTTGGATCAAATGATCACGCTCATGAATAACCAAAGAGGTGAAACTGTCTTCGTTCACACCAAGATTATTGTTAATATTCTAAGAGGTTTTGCAACCGTGGCTGTAAACCCATTTTCACGATGATGTGGCTCCACAAGGCTCCATTGTAATTTCCGGGGGGTGGGGGTGGGGGTGTGGGGAGTCAAGTGGGCGTGTCTTAGTGCAAGAAAGCGCTGGCTCAGTGTAGCGGTTGTCACACAAGCTCAGAGACGAGACAGGGATTCATGAAGATGTCAGTTTTTACGCACGGTGGGGGACGCACGCATCCACGTCACGGCGCGGTCACGACACGTCCACAGCTTTTGCTTTTAGTTCGGCTCGCCTTATTCGCCACTTCAATGTGCTGCTAGTGAAATTCTTCCTACAGCTGCTTGGACTCCATCCTTGTCCCCTCCTCCTTCTTCTTTTCGTCCTCCACCTCCTCCTCTTTGCTGTCCCGTCACCAGCATGGACAGGACGGCGAGCAGTCTTCATCACGGAACCAACAAAAGCAACTCCAATTCTTCTGGTGATCGAAGCAACTCGGCACGAAAACCCGCGGGGTGGACGGGTTCGCCAAGTCCCGGTCCCGGGCCACACTGCGGCCCCGCGGGTGCAGGGGGTGGCCGGGGGGCTTTCTTGGGGAACAGCACCAGTTCGCAGCAGCCGCAGGGTCGCAAGCGACAACTGGAAGGAGTTCTCAGCAAATACACCAACCTCCTTCAAGGCTGGCAGAACAGGTAAATAAAAATGGGATTTAGTTTGGTTGACTTTTTTGGTGAATGTCTTGTTGTTGATACTGCATTGTCCACGTTGCACTTGAGGGGGCGGGGTTGAGATTTGTCTTTAGCAATGTTTATTTCTCTTGACTGTTTACTTTTACTCACGACATCTGAACACAGATAAAGCTGGACTTTGTACTCTTTTAACACTATTATAGTGGTTAGCAAATCCGCCTCACAGATCTGAGGTCAGGGTTTGAATTCTTTTTGTGTAGAAAATTTATGGTCTCTTTTTCAAGATGCTCCATTTTTCACAAACAAGCTCACTTTGTCTGTTTATTTATTTATAATATTTCTTCTTTTGTGGACACTCTCATAACAAGCCGGCAAAGTAGCTCCACCACTGTTGACATTCTCGCAGTGCATTATTATGTGATTCATGCAGAATTTATGACTTCACCCCCCTGCCTCGTTCTGATTCTCTCTTCTCACAATGTCACCAATATATTTTCATAAACAAGGATTTAATCATCTACAAAGTCAATTTGAGTGAATTATTGTGGATTGTGAGTTTTCTCCTTGCTACAAACTTCTTAAAATCAAGCCCACTTTTTTTTGTCATGCTTATTGACTTGATTTCTTGCTAGTTGCAAAGTTGCATTTGCACGATGTCGATTTAATTGTCCACAACATTTCAAATAGAAACACTTTGCAGGTGGCCAGCGTAATTACAGTCATGAGTGAGTTTTCAAATTACCAGTGTATGGTGAGTGCTGTGTGGTGGTGTGAAACGGACCCGAGCGGAGCTAAATATGCTGCTGAGTAGGTGGCCCTTTGCCAATGTGAAGTGTTGATAATGTTGTGTAAGTGATGCACATAATAGCATCATTTTATGACAGTACATAGAAGAGTGTTTTCACTTAAAGCTAACATCAAAGTTTATTCGGGTTTATTTATGACTGACTAAAGCAACATCTACATCTCTGCTATATTTTCGGTGAAATATACATCTAGAGTAGAACCACTGAGATTTTTTCCTGTGCTGAGTCTAAATTTAGAATTTTGAATAATGTCGAGGTGGCAGGTGGGTGGTTGGGGTTCATTTTGAGGGATGATTCATGACATTGCTTCGCCTCTTTGGTCGAAGGTGTGAATTGAATTCGACCAGCTTTGCTGAGGTGACATACTCATTTTTCGGGTTTGTATGAAACAACATTTTGCACTGTATTAATTACTTTACACATGAGGCACCATTGTACTAAAAAAAATCTATTTTTGTCATGATTACAGAAGTGGAATCGATTCTTTTTATCCAATTAATCGGCAAAATAATTGTTTTTTGCTGTAGTAAAGGTCAAAAGCTCAGGTAACACTCTTAGGTCAGCATTTTAAACGTGAGCGCCGACATACGGCCCTGTACTTATTATCCGGCACCATCCATCATGTTAAAGGCCTTTACTCTTGTTTAGCTGCAATGGCAAGACTGCCTGAAGGGGTCAACTGTAAACGACCCCGCTCTGCTGACTGAACATGGGATTAAACTTCTTGTGTGTGCGTGCATGCATGTGTGAGAAAAAGTATCTGACTCAGGCAGATTGGTCACTGATTCGCTGAGGTCGACATTATTCACACTCTGCATGGACTGACAAGACTGTGAATAGGGATCAATTTTTAGATCGTAGTTTTCCCGCATTCTCTCAGGGGAAGTGAAAAATTACTTTGGTGAAGGATTTTTTTGTGGCGACGGGCCACGTCTTCATCTATTCTATACAACCATGATGTAGGTTGGATCGCAAATCCATAGTGTAATTGGACGTGAAGGAAGGAACATTGATTATCAGTTTAAGCCAAAAGAAGGGCAGAAGGAGAGGGCAAGGACAACCACTGTTTTGTCAAATCAAAAAGTAGCGATAGGTCAGCAGAAAAAAAAACAATGACACGGGTCACATCTTTGAATGTTTGCAACTATTTAAGCAGCAATTCATTCCTTTTTATTTTTTGCAGGTACTTTGTGTTGGATCCAGATTTAGGATTGCTGCTATATTATGTCAACGAACAAGGAAGGAGCCAGAAGCCGCGAGGGTCCCTTCCTTTAATCGGAGCCACCATAACTCAGAGTGATGAGGTTCCACACATGTTCATCGTCAATTCTGTCAATGGAGAGATGTACAAACTCAGAGGTATGATTTTTATTACAATCATTTTGAAGTATTTCGTTTAGTCCATCTTACCTAAGAGAAGCAACAGGGGTCCTAAAAGTAGAAAGTATGCAACTCACATGTACAGTCTCAACAATCAGTAGTGAAGATTAGCCAGTGCGCTCAGATTTGGTATTGGTTACCATGGGAACCCCCTGAAATCCTACCTAGGGAGGAGCAGAGTGGAACTTTAGAGTCCAACAAGGAGTCATTTCGCATTTTTCACGGCTGTTATGGCTTTTCATGTAGTTCTCCGTGTGTATTAATCGCACTGTTTTGTCCTCGGCTTTTAAAAGCTCAATTCATTTGTTTTTTTTCCAACATCATGCTTCTCTTATCATTGTAAGAAGATACACACAATGTGTCACTAATGCAGGGTTTCCCTTCAGGGGTTCAACAATTGACCGCCATTGTCCTACATTTCACTTGGAATGTAAGAACCTGCAATTGTATTCATGAATGGCCTCCCAACAGCTTCGCCACAAAGGCACTAGTGACAATTTGAAGGCTGAAAATAGACTATCAGACGTTGGGCAATCTTAGCAAGCAGCTTTGATTTAATCCTGTGTGGATGTTCAGGTGCTGAATGAATCAATTGGTCACACTGCTAGTCATGAATGAAATGATACACATGTTTAAAGCTCATTTGGAATCCTCAATATGCTAAATAATTAGCTTTTTTTTTTAAGTAAAGCATACCATGTGGTGACACGATTCAAATGATTACTTTAGTTGCCCGAATCAAACCCAAAGCCGGAGGATCTGACTGACGGCGGGCTGCTCCACTGAGGGAGTGGCCGCCAATCAATGTGGCCTGACTCACAGCCCTATTTTCTGTGATAACGATATATAATTGCAGTCATGCCTTGATGTGGCTCCGTCAATTTAGAAATATTTTATGTTCCTACATAAAAGAGCTAATACTATACCAGTTAAAGAATGATAAAATCTTACGCAAACTATCCCTAACATTTAATAACGATTTTACGATGGTGAGGGTTTGATTCACATCACTGTAATAAAAGTGGCTGTAATTAGACAATGATTAACGGAACGGGGAGTGCTTGCTACTCTCCCAGAAGCTCTGTGCTCGTCTAATTGAAAATATAACTCTAATGTAAGAGTGGCGCAGTAATCTTTTTTTCCATCCGGATGTATGAGCCACTATATTGTGCTCTTAGCCTCGAGCAAGCAAATTGTGAACAGGTGCACATCAGCATAGAAACAGAAATCATCTAAAAAAAAAAAAATCCCAGTCGCGAGGCTTGTGCACAACCTGAATAGATGACAATATTGACTCCTACCTTGAAATTGGCTCTTTTTGAGTTTCTGAGCCGACGAGTGAAAAAAGATATTATTTGCATTTCTCAAGAGATTTTTAAGAGTGTGTTATTTTTGCAGTGTGCTCCAAAGTGTCGCTTTGTAGGATGCCTTGTAAGTGCCAAGCTGAATTCATTTAACCCTTCCAAAAACCTGTGGAAGATAAACATGACATATTTGAATCAATTTCAGTGTCTTTCACATGTAAATAAGATAGTGATTAGCATATGAAAAAAAGTTTAGCATATTCAAATCTGATAATTTTGTTCCTTTGTTTATAAAGTGTGTCTAATGGGAATCTCCATGGTAGCATCATGAATGTTTATTAATCTCAGTTTGAATGCATAAATTCAAGGCCCCACCCATGTGGATTTTTTTTTTTTAGGTCTTTTTTGGTGATTCTGATATTTAGCAGAATAAAATGAATAATCGGTTAATTCGTTAAAAAATTTTTTTTAGATCTTTAACCCCAAAAATTTGAATATATTTTACAATACTTTGTCCAATTGTGTTTGTTTGATTTCATAGCATAGAAAATGGGCCAAAGTGAAAATATGAGAGATGTAGGGAACCTTTGCTGCGGGTTGAATCCCCAAATTGAAGAAGAGCAAACATCAAGAGAGTCCGGTGCAGCAGTTTGGATCTGATTGACACCTCTGCGGCACAGTCGATTGTTTATTTTCTGCAAGGTTGCACTCAAGCAGCCTCGAGAGCCTTGTAAGATGTTAGATAAAAAAAAGTTATGCAAAAACATAACGGGTGATTATTTTGCACAATCTTTGCTATCTTTGGATGGAGGTTCATGGTGTGTAGTTGGACTATATAAAAGAAAACAAATGGCATTCCTCAGTGGACATGAAGACTCTTTTAACTGAGAATCGACCCGACTGTGAACTCCAAGAATTTATTGCATGCATGGGATGTGAGGCACGTCAATTAACTGTTTTTTTTTTCTGTATCTTTCCAGCTTCTGATGCCAAAGAGCAGCAGTATTGGGTTAGCCAACTCCAAGCGTGTGCCAGGAGACATTCTGACTGCAGTGCCAAGGTAAAAAAAAAAAAAAAAAAGCTACACATTTATTTATTTATTTATTTATTTATTTATTTATTTACTGTGTTTACTTAAAAAGCTTAGGTGAGGCTTAAGGTAAAAAAAATGTGATTGGCATTCCTTACTATTTTTATCACATTTTCTAGAACGGAATTGTGCACTAGGATGAAATGACGATGAGATTACATTTTTAATCCCAAACATCCATCACAGGGCACTGATTTTGCATTAAATGTCATTGTGACATCTAAAAATAATGAATAGAAATAGAGCGATTGTGATAAGATGTAATATTATTTCGGTGTGTTATGTTCTGCTAATAGATTCATCCATGTTCCTCTACTTTCTTCAACCGATGTTTTTTTTTTATTTCTGCGCCCCGTTAGGTAAGGAAGCTGAAGGGCTCGGATGAACACCTGAGTGCAGAAGAATCAGCGGGGGGACAAGATGCGTTGGTGAGTCACTCCTTATAAACCCCCACAAACACACTCTTATTAAAGATCTTCATTTCATCTCATAACATCTTGCATGTATGAAAAGATGTCTGGGGTAGAAAAAACTTGTGTGAGTTCTCATAAAAAAAAGAAAAAAAAAGGTGACGTCCTTACAGGAAATGGAGGTGTAGGAGTCAAAGTGTGGACTTAGTGCTGTTGACTTAGTGGCCTTAAGCAAACACATGCATTCTTTATTACACCATTGCTGGAATTATTTTCTTGAAAACAAAGTGGCATTCTTCAGTAAAACATGACATACCGTAATTGCCGGACTATAAGCCGCACCGGATTATAAGCCGCACTAGCTAAAATTCAGGGATATTTCTTTTTTTTTCTTACATAAACCGCACCGGACTATAAGCCGCACTTGCACACGAGTTTTTTACAAAGAAAGACAGTACATAGAAAGCCTTTTTAACGTTTTAATAACATACTTGAACATGTCTTTCTAAACATTGCCTGTGACGCAGCAGTAGTACCGCAGCAACGCGGAAGTGTGCACGCGAGTTATTAGCAAAGAAAGACTGGACACAGAAAGTTTTTTTTAAAGCTTTAATAACATACCTTAACATTTCTTTCCAAACACTGCCTGCGACGCGGCAGTAATACCACAACAACACGGAATTAACACAGCAAAATCACTGAGACGCGGCGGTAATGGCGGCGGTTACACAGCAGCAACACGGTAGCACAGCACGAACAGGGCTGGTTAAAAAAAACATACCAGTAAAAGTACAAAAAGAGCCGTCTTCATCTTCCTCCTGTGCACTGAAACCAAGTCTTCCTCCTTAGTGTCCGATTGGAATGGCGTTAGATATCCTTCGCCTCACACTTTCTCAGTCTCTTTCGTCGTCGGTTTTATGCATTTTTTCGAGTGTGAAGAGGTTCTGTTCATGCTAATCTTATTCATGCACGAAGTACTACATTATATTAAACTAGCGAGCGACACGTATAGCTTAAAAGCGGCATCATATTCATTTATTTTATCCCCCATAATGACGGTTTATGTATAAAAGCTTCCTGTCTTTGTGTTAACGTGGGTGTGTGCGTGATGCGCGAGACGATCGCGTCTTCTTCGGCGCATTATCTCTTCTTCGTCTGTCTCACTCTTGCTTCCTGCTAGAGCGCCCCCTGGAGAGCGGAGGCCGTAAAAATCCATAAGTACGCTCCAGAGTAGACACAAGATAATGTCATCAACATCGACTGCCTTTGGCTTAAAAGCTGCATCATATGCATTTATTTTGTCCCCCATGATGACGGTTTGTGTATAAAGGCTTCCTTTCAGTAATGTCCGTCTTGATCGCGTGATGCGCGAAATGTAAACAAAAACTAGCGCGTCTTCTTCGGCGCATTATCTCTTCTTCGCCTGTCTCGTTCTTGCTTCTTGCTAGAGCGCCTCCTGGAGGCCGGAGGCCGTAAAAATCCATAAGTACGCCGCGCCGCCGTTTAAGGTTCAAAGTAACCTTCTGAATAAAATGCATTAAAAGTTCACATTCATTACAACCTGTTTTTGGTGAGCAAAATGTCAGAAGAATTGAATTTAAATGCTGATTGATTGGGTTTTAATACAATGCAGATTACTTCACTGGTTTCTTTTATATCAAACAAGTTATTATCAAACAACTTGTTTGATTTAAAAGAAACCAGTGAAGTGATTAAAAAAAGGAAAAACAAGATGAACTTAGTACAATTACAATGCAGATTGTCCAAACAGCGCCACTGCTTTGTGTAATCTCTGAGTGATATGGCAGAGTAAGAGAAAGGGTTTAGAGCACAGGTGTCAAACTCAAGGCCCGGGGGCCAGATACGGCCCACCACATCATTCTATGTGGCCCGCGAAGACAAATTGTGCATCAAATTTGTGTGTCATTACTAGAATTGCAAATTGTCTTCACTTTTAATAATAGCTTTTTTTAGAAATATTTGACCAGTTTTTACTCGTCTGATTTGAAAACGAGTTATTTGTCAGTTTGTTTTGTAGCTTTTACTGTATATAATAGTGTTAAGAGTAAAAGTGATCAAGTCATCACAAAAATCACGAAAAAAATCTTATATAAGCCGCACCTGACTATAAGCCGCAGGGTCCAAAATTTTGGAAAAAAGTCGCGGCTTATAGTCCGGCAATTACGGTACATTTATATTTACAGCCAAATATGACAAAACATTTTTTCTTTTCTTGCATATTGTTGCATTTTTTCTTGTTGTCGTCGTCCAGACATATTCATGGGTGCAATATGTTTCTTCCATTTCCACTTTAATGAAATGCTCGAGGCTCCGTTCCAGTTATAGAGGACAAAAGCTCAATTCTTAATGCCGGCCGTTTCTTGTCTGCTGGCTCAGGAGCTCGTGGCTTGCCTTTGCACAATGCAACACTGTTCAGTCCTGTAAGCTGATTAAGTCCTGCCTCAAAAGATCACAAAGTACCTATGTAATATAAATCTCACTTTCAGTTATTGTGACAATTTTTATTTCACATACTGGTAGTAATTTTGAACCTTGATAACGCTTAGTCGACCTTAATATTTTCCTTCAATGGTGTTCATTGATTCAATTATCAAAATAGTGCAAAATAAGCTCAATCATTGGAATTCAGGTAATCACCAGTTTGGTTTTGTTGTCACTGCAAAGCAAGCAGAATGACCTCAGCTTCTTGTTTGCCTATCATTGAGCAGTGCTCCTGTTGTGCAAGCTTGATCTATTTTGCTTTCACTGGCACTGTAACCAGACCTCGGTTACCTCGGGGCAGATCATTTCTGATGCACTCTCACTAATGGGGGAAAAAAAAAGTCAGATATGTGGATAACTAGTGTGATTTTTGGACGAAGGTCATCAACACATCAGCGAATGTCATATGTATTTTTTGTCTTGTGTACGTTAGGGCTCCTCATCATCCGGTCGCAACCGTAGCTTCTCTCTCCTCCCACACCTCACGCCAACGTCATCACCGGCTTCTCAGAGGCAACTGACTCACACGTCTTCGCCGGGCAACATCGTTACCATAACCCATCACAAGTCACCGGCTGCGGCGCGGCGGGCCAAGAATCAGTACCCGGGACGACTGCTGGAGGTCAAAGAGGTAGGTGCCCCCAAAAAAAGTCATATCTGGACTCGAAATTAAAAAAAAAAAAAATTATCATCCCTAAACGTGCAGGCTGAATCTAGGTCGGTTTAATTGAACTAATATGGGTGTAAAGAAAAAAGCCTCAACATAAAAGTGAGCAGCTTTGCAAAGAATTCTTTATTCGAGAACAACACACAATCCCTCAAATGGACTGCGAGATCACAAAGTTTCCCACTTTGACTGGTGCACAAGTCTTCTTTTCAAGCCCCTCTGGCCACTTTTCAATTGGTGCAGTTCTCCATTGGGCTGTGCGTCGGCATGCTCCGGCTAAGAATATCTCATCCGAGTGATTCACTGTGTTGACAGAAAGAGAGCATCTTGCTGTCAGTGAACGGAGAATCCTTTCTCACCTCTGAGGAGCAGTCTGAATGAGCAGATGGCGTGTTTATTAAGTAAAACAAACACTCCTCTGGTGCTTGATTCAATGTCAGACTGACCAAAAAAAAAAAAAAAAACATGGCCCTCTGCGATTTGTGATTCATTCTCTTCACATTCCTCTGACCTAATTTCTACAGTAGCACATATGAATGAAATGTATTTGCCGCTCATTCATAATGCTCACTCTTGACTCCTTCATGAATTCCTCCATGATTTGTCTTGTCAGCTTGACCTTCAGCCAGTATCGCTTAACCTTCCAGGCAGTAAGCCAAGTTGGGCAGACTGTGATTACAACATTTTTGCTCTCTCATCTCAAATGCTCAGCCAGTCTCCTATAAACGACATTTTATGGACAAACGAATGGTAATAATGGGTTGCGGTGAAATGAATCATTCGGTGATTGGGTAGATCATTTCTGAATTTAACACTGAGATTGGTGTCCATTGTAAAAAACATGAGGACTCTCCTAAATTGGTAACATTTGTCACCTCTAATCCATCTGTCCATCCATGCACGCGTGTATTTGGCCATCCCCTCCTGACTGTGCGGCAGCGGGAGTCAGAGCACACGAGCCAGCTTGTCACAGCCGACTGATGTGAGCTCATCAAACAGCGGCGCAGCCATGTTGGAGCTGGATCACTGGGGTTAGGCTATTTCTGGAAGCATGGCTGATCCCATTGGCTCCACGGAGCAAGTCTCCTTTTGCTGTCTTTGGAAATAGGGCCAGTCTGCTCCTTTTTGGTTTTGTCGTCACGTGCCGGAAATACATCCCGACCCCGTATTAGAAGGGCTGTTTACAAAAAGAAGGAGGAAAGAACAACAAAAGCCATTTGCGGCTTTCACACCGACGTCCTCATCAATTGGCACATCAGCCATTGGGGCTCGTCTCATTAAGATAATTAGATACAAAGCGACGACGGCGACAATTGCTAGAGGCTTTTAATATTCGCAGTTTGACACCCAAACATTTTATTTTCAAATTTCATCAAGTATCCGCTAATCCGTATCTGAATATTTCTTGTCGTGTCTTTTCTGTTGGTGCCAGAGGACGCATAAGCGCATCCGACAGCTTTTAGCGCTTCTAAAATAGCTCGTGTGCGCCATTGCGGATGTGCTTGTCAAGTGCGTGCAAAAGACGAGGTGTGGGCTGCGAACATATACAATATTAATGAAGGCAAGATTAGCAACCTGCATACATTAGTGCCCAGAAAAGAAAGAAAGAAAGAAAGAAGCAACTTTGTCTTCCTCCCTTTCGTGATGCAGTTAGAACTATTAGACCCAAATAGGTGAGTCATACAGGAATAATTCTCATACTCGCATCAGGGGATCTTCTTTGAAAAAAAAAAATCAGATATCTTCTTTTGGAGGAGATGAGGTCACACTATAAGAATGCATATGCGTGTATGTATTATGATCTCTAATCCATAACAAACTCTGATGCACCTGTGGGTGTAGTTCTACTCTCGATCCCTAGATGGCAGCACTATACTTTGCACTCCAATTTGAAAGTAGATTGAAAGGGCATAAATGCTATTGCTAATGCTATGCTATAGAAGAAGTGATATCAAATGGATGATGGATGGAATATGCAATACATTGTCAAGAAAAAGTAAAAGAAACTCGTCACTGCTGTCTTCCAGATGATGTCCCAAGCCGAGGGCCAACAGAAGAGCCTTGTCCACTCCATTGACTCATTGCCCACCAAGGGTTCCGTCTCCTGCCTGGACCAGGACCTGCTGCTGCTCAAAGCCACGTCGGCCGCCACGCTCAGCTGCCTGGGAGAATGCCTGAACATCCTCCAGCAGACCCAGAGCCATAGCCAGGTGCCGCCTCCATCGCAGGCTACTCAACGTAACCACACTGTCCATGGAGCTCCCACGGGTGAGTCGTCCCTGGGCTCCATTCTTGTACTGCTGGAGCCTCCAACTTCTCTATCCTCTCCTTCCTTTCTGCCTACTCGTTCAGAACCACTTAGCAAGGGCCAGTTGGACTGTAGTTCCTGTCCCTGCCTGATGGGGGCTATAAACTTCAACGTCTGTACCAAATGTTGTTGAATGTCACGATTGGGGACTCTTGAGTTGTTGTGTTCTCCATCTTATGGTGTTGAAAAGTCCAATCACGGTGGAAACATGATTGTCAGTCAATGAAAATAAACCAAATAAAAACACAGCCAATTTCTGTCACCTAGGGTGCTTCCACATTTGGTGATTGCTATTTCGGGGCCAGTCAGTCCTGACAGTGCGTTGGTCTTTTCTTTGCACCAACAGTCACCACGCGTTGTTGTGGAGTGGGACCACCTTGCTGCAAGTACAAACCACTTTGTATCCGCTGCCTGGCTGATAGGCCCCGTGGGGTTCCCACTGCAACCTCAGCATACACCCCCCTTACTACAGTGAGGAATTTTATAAGCAGAATGCTGGGCTATGCGACGCATGAAAATGATCCCAAATCTTTTTTTTCAAATAATTGCTTCATCATGAAATGCAAATTCCCGCTTGCCTCTCCTCTGTCACCTCCGTGAAGAGTTTCAAAATGATGTAAGGAGGTGAAATGAAGGAAGTCATTGTCCCTTGACTGAAAGTAGGGCCTTGATTTACGTGCAGAGGACAGCCATTTGCATGGACAGCAATAATAGAACTAATGAGTGCTGAATCATGTTTTGAATCTGATTAATTACGCTTGTTGCTCGTGGGGTATTACTTCAATTTATTCTTGACAGAAAAGTGTCACTGTGGGTCACATCTAACATCTACTATAATATGGTACATCTTGAGAACATGAAGCATAGTAACTATTCTTATATTAAGTTTATTGTTTCTTTTTTACCTAGTTGAGATTAAACAAATTGAAAATTTATTTATTTTTAATTGACATTGAATCTATTACATAACAATAAAATCTTTGTTGTCTAATTGTGAACTTTAAGTAGCTTGATTGAAAAGTGTTTTTTAAAGATTGTGTGATTTTTTTGTTGATTATTGCTGACCATGCAATTATATAACAGATCCTGTGGATCTCTACCTAGTAAATGCATGAATATTTATTTTCCCTTAATTTATTTCTACCAGCTTTGTGCACCTCCAGCATGCATCTAGCCAGTGGGCCATCACACAAAATATGCAGCTGCTTGAAATACGATTGCAAACACATCATATATAGATCATGGAAATCTTTTCTGACGTGAGAATTGATCAGGAATGACCAACTCCCCCCCCACACACACACACTTGTGCCTCCAGGCTCTGGCTGGCCTACACTAATGTCTCCACTGGGTCGAGTTTCATCCAATAATAATAATGATAATCTCAACAGATGCCTTCAGGGTAGTTCTGTGCATTTTTTTAGACAAGGTTTCAAACTTACAAACATTGAATATAAGAAGTAAACACAACCCAGCTCAAATGATTGGTTTCTCTGATATAAATAAAGAGCATTAACTGGTATTTGAAACGGTTCATAATGGTTCGTTCATCTGAGTATTTTTTTTTTGCTGACGTGAAGAAGAAAATGTCAGATATCAAGACACATCATATATTCAGACACACACACACAATTTCCTGTCTCATTTTTTTAGTCCTTTTACTTATGAAATATCATATTGAATGTCAGAAGTAAATGAAAAGTGATTGGAGCTGTCTCCTTTTTGTCGTTATCCTTCCAACTGAGCAACAAAAGACGTAAATGAAGGATCACCTTTCGCTTTGACCTCTGACACCTTTTCATTCACTCAGATGGCGCTCCTGTGTGGACGGTACCAAAGTCACCCTCAGGGCAGCATCTAAAAAACGGCGGCCTGACTCCTCTGCGCTCGGCCGAGCCCTCGCCAGCCATCAGGGAAAGGAGCTTGTCACAGGGTGTTGAGGTGAGACTTGATGTCCTTTCTCTTAATTAAGCATGATTAGCATAATAACTCTTGAAATCTAAATTATGTTAGGTCAGTGTTTTGATATAATATTCCATGTTGTTTCCGGCTTTCACCAGTAGAGGGCAGCACAATGCTTTGTTTTTATATGACGTAGCTTTCTTTGAGATGTACCACATCCAAAAAGATTGGGCACTTTTGATCATTGATCAGTGAGCTCAGTCGTCAATATCTGCTTCAAGTTATGCTGCGGCAACAAATCCTCTTGCTTCTACAAAAACACTTTTGACAGGCATACAAATCACACCTAAAGTCATCCAAAGATGGATTGAAGTGGAAGTGAGCTGGAGGAGGAAGATAAAAACTTCATGTTAGCTATAGGCGTTTTGTAAATTGGATGGATGATGAAAAATGGAGAGTTAACCAAAAGTGAGCAACGGTAGCAGACGGGTGGAAAATATGGATGTGGAGATGGATGTGGGCTAGGGAGGGTGGCTGACTATGATGTAACAGGGTGGCAGAGGAAGGAAAGGAAAGGAGGGTGGATGAAGGGAAACAATGACGTGTTACAGCACAGTAGAGGAAAGCACGAGAAATAAAGCCAACACAATTGGACTGTAAGGAATATGAAATGAAATATGAATGTGGCAGAGCAAGTCGTTGGTCACAAAGTGAATATTGAGAAAAAAATATTGGTGAACCAGCTCTGAGGCTATTTGCTGTAGAAGCATTAAAGTTGACCAAATTAAATGTTCCTTGCATGCAAAATGTTTTGCAACACTGACTGTGTGACCTCAGAACTTCCCTTTTGCAACACTAATAAAGGCTTATTCTATTCTTAGCAAGAGGAGTGAATGGGGGTGGGGGGGGTTGAATACTGACTGAATCCAAAGGGGGGGTGGGCAGACGTGAGGAGGAGGAGGAGGAAGTAACAAGCATGCGAGGGAACACAGCAGAGGGATGATGGGAAGAAGCAGGAGGAGACGTCACAGGGACTTAGCCCTGAGCTTTTGTTTCACCACTTCCTTGTTTTTCTGGGTGGTGGGCACAGCAGCTGCTCACTAGCAAAAGATGAAGATGGGTGCTTAGCAGAGCTTTAAATGCAACTTTGGGACTTTGACCTTTTATGGAGATGAAGTCCAGTTGTACGCAGGTCAAGCATTTAGCGGCGCATCAAGATAACGTGAGTGTTTCAAAGCTCGTGGCTTTTTTTTTTTTTTTTTGCATGTTGTTCTCCAAACGGGGCGAAGTTTGGCTTGTGTAACTGTCAACTAAAAGTGAGGCTTCTTCATAAATTATTGACCCAATTTACAGTTGATTTGAGCCGTAAACATGTTTTCAAGTTGTTAACTAAGATAAAACATAGTACAGGTTATATAAGATACTCTTGCTAATTTTATTTGGAGACGTCTTAGCTGAAATTATGAACTCTGCACGGAAGCTTAATTCATTTTGCGACTCCTGATTTATAAGATAATGCTAATATTAGAATAAGGAAATATTTCAACGAATATTCCAAGAACCTTAACAGCCAAATGTGTAAAAAAAAAATAGAGTAATTAGGAAATTTACATTTCTGTACTTCAGACTTTGAACCCCCGCCAAAAAAAAAAAAAAATTAAGACATAAAAGCAACCAACTCATTTAAAAAACATATCAAAGTCTTTCCCAATTTTGCGCTGACCGCACTTCACTCTAATATCTTGGATGAAAATCTCCGTCAGAAGCGCTGTGACCCCCTGAGCAGCAATTTCCTGCCGCAGTCGAGAGCCTTTTTAATTAATTACAACCACTGAAATCATAACAGACGGCTTGCAGCTTCCCACCCCGCCTGCAAACGTCTATAAATATATCCCGAGCAACTCACGGGAACCCGGCCGGCCGCCACATGTGTGCGCAGGTCTTTCGTCTCATAGTGTGCATACGTGGAATCAAATATTCAAGTACAAAGCACTCATGTCCTGGAAATTTCTATGCAGCATGTTTACACGGTTCTGCGCAGACATGAAATGAAGCACCCGAGGGATTTCACATTCTGCTTTATCCCAACTTGTTTTTTTTTCCTTGTTGTTTCTAGAGGCATCGTCATTAAAACGAGATATGTAAAATGGTGTCGTGTAAAAAAGAAGCAGCAGCCAGTTTTTGTGGCCCACAGGCTAGCGAGCACTTTGTGCATTATACATTAGAATCTTTTTTTTTCCCGTCACGTTACTGCAGGAGATCTCAAAAGCTCCTTCCCGTTTAAGCGCCTTGGGTTGAATGCCGGGGAAGCAAAAGCAAGCGCTCATCTTCACTCTGCTTTGACCAGTCATGTGGATCAGAGCTCAAGGCCTTCAAAGAAATCCAATCCACTGAAAATGCTTTGAATGTCATTTTTTGGACAGCACCAGGCAGAACTTGGAGACATCAGCCAAAGTGAGGAAGTGACGGACACGGAGGACAATGAGGAAGAGGACCTGGGCGTCTTGGATGACCAGAGGAGCGTCATCCTCCACTTGCTGTCCCAGCTCAAACTGGGAATGGACCTCACTCGGGTGAGTCTGTGACCTTTAAATGTGAGACCGAATCCGCTATTGTGGAAAATGCCAGTGATTCATTCAGCTGTTAATTTTCCTAGGTGGTGCTGCCTACGTTTATTCTGGAGAAGCGCTCGCTGCTGGAGATGTACGCCAACTTCATGGCCCATCCGGACTTGTTCTTGTCCATCACGGCCGGAGTTACAGCTGAGGAGCGTATCGTGCGCTTTGTGGAGTACTACCTGACCTCCTTCCATGAGGGGCGGAAGGGGGCCGTCGCCAAGAAACCCTACAACCCCATACTGGGAGAGACCTTCCATTGCTCCTGGGAAGTACCTCGGGACAAAGTCAAGCTTTCGGTCAGGACCAACCAGGCGTGTGTCCGGGAGTCAGGCAGGAGCCCCAACAACGCAGCAGCGCCGCAAGGCGATGAAGAAGCACCGGGAGCCTGCTACAGAGTCCGCTTTGTGGCCGAGCAGGTTTCCCATCATCCGCCAGTTTCGGCTTTTTACTGCGAGTGCAGAGAGAGGCAGGTGTGTGTCAACGCACACGTGTGGACCAAGAGCAAATTTATGGGCATGTCGATAGGAGTGTCCATGGTGGGAGAAGGTGAGTCTTTGTCAACTGGATGCCTTTTTGACCTACTTTCTAATCACCTTTCAAGACAGACAGGCGGGAAGGAGACCTGATACACTGACAGAATTATTTTGGATGCTGACTCATGGTTCTTATTCATGGCCATGACAAAGCAGGTAATCATGCTGCTGCTGGTGGTGATGACCTTCACCGCAAGCACAACTGATTGCTGCCTTTGTGATAGCTGC
This sequence comes from Syngnathus floridae, assembly GCF_059516105.1. Taxonomy (NCBI): domain Eukaryota; kingdom Metazoa; phylum Chordata; class Actinopteri; order Syngnathiformes; family Syngnathidae; genus Syngnathus; species Syngnathus floridae. The sequence goes on from NC_142433.1 coordinate 2,103,740, forward strand.
ACTTGTAATCAGCAGCCTCATATACATGAGTGACCTTATTGTATAGATTTGATCATGAATTGAACGTACAAACATTAGACACAAAAGCTGAGGTCCATTTCTGTGCGATAACAGCGTTTTACGTTTCCTCAGTTGGATCATATGGAGCATTTGATGAGCACGAGTAGTTCATTGTCATGATTGCTAGAGCCAATTATAAATCACTGCTGTGGTTAAGGTTGTTTAACTTTATTAGCTTCTTCAAATTATTTTCATTTAATGATAGTTGAATGCCTCATTGGGTTTTGTTGCATAAGTGAGGGCTTGAAATAAGTGTTTTATAGTTTGGGAGAAAACAAATGGGGCTGTATGTCGTCAGCTGACATGTGAGCGGAGGAATGACTTATGAAACTTGATCATCAGAACACAGGAAAGCTTCAGTTCCTCCTCAGTGTGCGTTCTCCTCCTTCCCTTCCTTCTGGCCAGGCGTGCTGTGTCTGGTGGAGCACGAGGAGGAGTACGTCTTCTCGCTCCCCTCGGCCTACGCCCGCTCCATCCTCACCGTGCCCTGGGTGGAACTGGGAGGAAAAGTCTCCATCAACTGTGCCAAGAGCGGCTACTCGGCCACTGTCACGTTCCACACCAAGCCTTTCTATGGTGGCAAAGTACACAGGTGAGTGTTAAGCAATCCCTCCTAATAATCTTTTGCTGACACGAATTTGTCCGACAGAGTGACCGCAGAGGTGAAACACAACCCGACCAACACCATCGTGTGTAAAGCGCAGGGTGAGTGGAACGGAACCCTGGAGTTCACCTACAGCAGCGGCGAAACCAAAGTGATCGACACAGCCAAGCTCGCCGTAACCAGGAAGAAACTACGAGCGCTGGAGCAACAAGGACGCATGGAGTCCAGGTATGAAGAAGTAAACGGACTGCACAGATTGACAGATTTGACAAGATTGCGCCCCCTGTAGGCGCTTATGGCAACACGTGACCAAGTCGCTAAAAGACGGCAACATGGACGAGGCGACGGAGCACAAACATGGATTGGAGGAGCAGCAGAGGGCGGACGAGAGACGGAGAGCAGCTGCAAACAAAGCCTGGACACCCAAATACTTCACTAAGGAGGTCAGATGCAACTCCACCCACACATACTTGAATACTTTATGGTCATTTTTGGGATCTTGTGTTTTCACTTTCCATCTCACCTGTCAACGTACGTTCCAGGGAGACAGCTGGATGTACAACAATCCTTTGTGGAAGTGCACCTGACAACAAGTCATGGCATCACCTCCAGTGGCCACACGGGTAGCAACTTCTTAAAACTTGAAAGTTGGACTCACCTTGTTGCCACGGAGACACAGACAGGGAACAAGCAACTGTGCCAAAGGGAATCTCCATGTATGACCAAGGACGGCAGCATTTTGTATACAGTTGATATAGAATTAGAGTTGTCCTCTATTTTTCACCTGTGCCAAGACCTTTTGCACATTGTCACGAAAGAAGTCTGTCAGCGCTGTCCAATATAATGTTTTCTCATAGACTATGTCTTCTACATGGCTCACTGAACACTAAAGTTGTCACTTTTACCACTTTTATAATCTATAAATCTATCTACCAATCAGAGTGGTCATCTAGCAGGAAATAGGACCACATCAAATCATTTTAAATATCATTGGCAATACAGATGTACTCATTAAATGACTATATAAAGTACATTAGGTCAAGTTTTTAGACAGTAATCCTAATAACAGCCTTGATTGTTTTGTCTGCACATTTGAATGTATCTACACATTTTTCATCGTTTATTCTCCCACCTTATATTGTACTTTTGTGTTGTATTATTTATAGTTTATTTCCCATAAAGGCTTCTCTCGTCTTCCGTGTGCCCTTAATTTTTTTTTTCATCAAATAGGTGTTTAAATGATGCAGTGATGGCTGCCGTTTATCAAACGCGCACTTTAAATTTGAACCTTCTCGCTTCCCGTCGCATAAGATTCAACAAGCAAGTTTTCCAATGACTAGCTGCAGTAAGTTCGCGTTAGTATTTTAAACTCAAAAGTCTATTTCGGGTATTTATATGTATGTATGCACACAAAGAGCATCTTTGAGAATGAGTTTATTTCTCGCGACGTCACTGCAAGCGGACTAAAATGTCAACGAAACAGCACCCAGCTGTCCGCCATTGACTTAAATGTTTTGTGTGGTGTCCATGCAAAAAGTGTTTGCAGAGATTGATGATGCCTTCACATGCTGCTCGCCTTCAACTTGCACAACTTGCGACCAACATCAACAACAAAGGTAAGGCATGTTGCTTTTTTGTTTTCTACTAGTATGTTGCACGCGCCGCTGGTGGCGAGATTGGGGCTAAACATTGACTACACTTGCACAAGCTAAAGATTGAACATATTTTCTGTGCAGGTTTAAATAAAAATTGACCGATCAAACCGCCCGAGACAAAAACATGTATGCATGGGAAATATCTGGGAAAATGTGTTATTAGAAAATACAAACTTTATAATTTGACTATCAGGTATAGACTTCACACTAAAAGCTCTATTTTGGGGAGGTATCATTTTTTTGTGTCGCTTTACTGACGACTGCTTTGAATTTTCAATAACCAAAAGGACATTAAGGGCCACAATGACATTTAATAGATGTAATGAAAGATATACACATTTTATTTCCAATAAAAAACGTTTGTTAAATGAAAACTTTTGAAACCATCCTGAAAAGAAAAACAAATTCCACCTTTATTTTCAAATATGATCTAAATCTAAGTCTAAAATTATGTGGATATACAAGGAGGTATTGGTGCCACATTGCAAAAACATATGATACGAGTCAATGAGAAAAATGTTAAGTTTGATTCACTCAGTGTGACAACTTGTGTTGTTGAAAAGTATATTCAACTTTTGATGTGGTTGAAGTTGTTACTCACAGCTTCTTTTTTTTTTTTTTTTTTTTTTTGCTCCTTGACAGGATCGGGAGGTTGGGGCCCCCCACGGAGCAGCCGACAGCCTTGTGGGACATGCGGAAGTGCTGGCAACCTGTAATCGGACACGTAATGTGAGTACAAGGTGGCTGCATGTGCACTCACCTCTCCTGTCTCTTGTAATGGCACACAAGTGCCACCAGGGGGAAGTGAGCACATGCAAACCGTTGACAGCTCTCAGTGGGACAAAAACTAAGTGCCTCATCATCAGCCCACACTTTTGGATGTGTTTCTCAATGACAGTGTTGTGAGTCAAAAATATATATTTGACTAATATTCAACTAACTTGGTTTGCCTCGGTGTCATTGACAAACATGTCCAGAAGTGTGTGATGAAGATGAGGTGAAATACCTGGCACTTAGTTTTTGGCGCAGTCAGAGAGGTCAGCTGTTTGCATGTGCTCACCTTCCTTCCCCCTAGTGGTGCTTGTGTCATTAGAAGTGGCATCACAACACCTGAGCTTATCAAGCACTTGAGCTGCTTCTGTGCAAGGCCTGTCATCAATGTTTGGATGCAATTAGATCAGTCCCACACATTGACAGCTCAAATGTTTTCAAACTACTTTTCTGATCAATAAATTGTTCAACTGGAATGCAAGTCTTTGTGTTGTATGACCAAATCTGCTTCTCTCATTTGCAGTCTTTCATGCTTGGTGGTTTCTGCAGTGGCACTTAGGTTTTCCAAGGCAGTATTTAGTCTTGAGGTGAGCGTTGGCCTTCTGTCACTGCCATGGACACAAGTCTTTGACTGTTACCCTCACTTTGAGTCATGTGAGATGGAGAGGAACAGTCAAAAATGTGTGTCCATGGCACTGACAGAAGGCCAACACTCACCTCAAGACTAAAAACTGCCTGTGAAAACCTAAGTGCCACTTTGCCCGCCCCCTAAGTGTGGCCAAATTCAGATAGACCAATCACAGCAAAGCGCCTAATTTGCATAACCACGCCCACTTTTGAACAGCCAATCAGAATGCAGCATTTGCGCATCCGACCAATCAGAAGGCTCCAAAATTACCAAGCCACGCCCACTTTAACCTCGACCAATCACATAATGCCTCATTTGCATAACCACGCCCCCTTTTTGGCCAATCATAGAGCTTTATTTTCATTGCTCCACCTACTTTTTGAGCTCTCAGCAAATCATGAAGCAGCATTCCAGCTTTGTCCCGCCTCCTTTTCACCCAAAAATTCAGAAAAAAAAATCCCTGAAAAAAAAATCCAGGGGTGGGAAAAAAAAAAAAAAAAAAATCCCCCAAAAAAAATCCTGAATTTTTTTTTTTATGTTTGTTGTAAATTAAGATAGTTTGAAAGTTTGATTTTTGTGATGTGAATAAGAAGAGTTTAAGTTTTCTTTGTAATCAAACTTTATTTCTTTTGCAGAGTAAACAATCACAAAAAAGTAACAAGTTGGATGGCAGTCTGCTCCTTGACGAGTGGTGGAGTGGTCGGTAGTGGGATGAGTGTGGAGGAGTCCATGCCTGGACCAAAGTCTGCTCCTTGACAAGTGGTGAAGTGATCGGTAGTGGGACGAGTGTGGAGTCAATGCCTGGACCTAAGACAAAAAGATTTGTAAGTTAAGTCAAGTCAAAGTTTTGTGCAGAAAAACATGTTTTTGGCATGAAACTTAACTGAGAAAGCAGAGTTGGTAATGGCATGAAGTGTTGCGAGCTGCATGACCAGGAAGCTTATCTTGTTCTTTGCTGCCTGTCGGATATAAAAAAAAAAAAAAAATTAGAACAGACATTGTTATGAGGATTGTGCAATGAGCTTTTAAAAAGAGGTACCGTCTAAGTGCAAATTTCTCCCAATTCTCAGGTTGCCTTGTAGATGAGGAAGCAAGAAAAGTGTTCCTGACATGCAGCTGTGGTCCTCTGCCTCCGCTGTGATCAGGTACTCCACACTGGACACAAAAAGTATAGCATATAACTTTTGCAACATGCTGGCTGAAATTAAATGTAGTTTCCCTCTCTTACCAGCAGAGGGCACTTCAGGCAGGAAGGAGGTGCAGACCTAGAAGTAATCCACTTGAAGGCAAGCAGCATATCATTTCACCTTGTAGGTCTACCTGTAATCACAAATTCAAGTCCAGAAAGTGAAGAGCCTGGCACAGTTTGGCTTGAACTTCCTTGACCAGGATTTGCCTCCTCTGCCTGTAAAGACAACATAGGACAACTCAATTTAAGTTTACTCTTTATTTTTAACTGTAGACTGAGACCTTTGGCTAAAGACGTTTGAGCACTTGGATCTCAGATGCAGGCCAGGCTCCTGAAAGACTCTCCTGGACGGACACACCTGCACACAAACGAGGGAACAGGTTAATTGCAAGTCTCAACACTGAAACTAGAGGCAGCCTTGAGGACCTTCAGCACAGTTTTGGTGAATTTCTTGCCCAAGCAGGTGGTGGATCTTTGCAGCAAAGTCAGACAGGATATTTACTGGAAGCTGTGCTGCATGAAGAAAAAAAGCAGGTTAGTGTTTAGAACATGCCACATGTTTAGCAAGTTGTATCACCTGTCCGTATGTTGGAAAGGAAGTTGCTCATGACACCTCGTTTTCTGACAGCCTTGACCAGCACCACCTGAAACAAACGGCTCAAGTCACTTCAATGTGTCCAGTTTGTCATTGCAACAAGTGCAAACCTTGCAGGTGCTTTCACTTCAGTTGATCAATGCTGCAGGAAGCTTGTCTGGTGGCACCACCTGGTGGACAAAACCGGAAGAAAATGCACATGGTGAAATAGATGTTTCTTTTAGGAAAGTGTGCATGTGTTTCACCAGTGAAGAGCGCAGCAGGGCAGCACTGGACTTCTCTCCAACCGCAGCTCACCGACCTGAAAGAGAAGGTAACAATTCTACTTTTAACTTTCAGCTTTATGAGCCGGTTTGGTTTAGCAATTTGACATTTGGTGGACATGCTTAGCAAGAGTAGACCTGCAAACGTCTCATGAAGTCGCCATGCTTCAAAGGACAGCAAGTCGGCCATTTACGAACCTGCAGAAAAAGAAAAAAAAATCTTGATTTAGTTATTTTAACAAATGTCCTTTAAATAAAAACGGGATTATTTTGCCTTTTTGCAGTCAATCTGGTTCTTCTGTTGCTGTGCCTGTGGACAAAAATGAGACAATTAGATGCAGTCGATTAAAACGGTTTACTTGTGAATCTACTTTAAATCACGCCAAGTCGGCCATTTGAAGCCATTTTTGTAGCTTCGCACCTGTAAAGAGAAAATAGACAATTAATACGCATGCATTAAAATAGTCGCTTTATTCTGTTGTGAATTCATGGAAAAGTTTTGTCTACTTACCTTCGGCAAAATGGCGCTTTCGCTGCAAAATGTTTGAGCAAATTAATTGAGCGTTATATTTTCCCACATTGGCGGTTAAATACTTTACCGTGTCTGCCAAATATATGCGTTTTGGTGCACCATATGGCCGTAGAAGACGTCGATGCCAACGCCATTGCAAACTTTTTAGCTTGCATGTAAGCAAGGTGTAACCAGTAGCACGCCCAAAGTGCATCTTGGCGCTGAAAGAGAGCAAAAAGCAGTTAGTTTTAAAAGGCAACGTTATAATAAAGACTTACCTTTTCAAAGATTTTAATGGTCTTGTAGAAATTCGTGCGGAGCAGCAGGTGGACCAGCACGATGTGACGCCGTCAGAGGTGAGTAAGAGAATGAGCGTCTCGATTTCTTGGCGCCTTTTATAGTCTTCTAGTGATGACGTCATCAGGAAAAAAAAGAGGGAAAAAAAAAAGTTTGTAGTCAATAAATTTCTAAGTGTCGATTTCCGGGCAGGTCGTGTCTCGAACCAGGGTTTCATGTATTGGAGGCAAAGGCGTAAACCATTCGACCAAAGCCTGTTGGATGAAATCACTGATATTGTCAATTTTATCAAAGAATCTGGTTCTGTAGTGAGTTCAAACAGTTATCTACTCCCTAACAAGTCGCAAATCTAGATCCTAAGTGGTCGAGCGGTTAACGATTTTGCTTAAGTTCAAGTGATCCGGGTTCGATCCCCACCTATCTGTCTGCAAACGTTAGACAGAGCGGGTCTCGAACCCCAGTCTCCCAGACCCAAGCGCAAGTGTTATACCACTCGGCCATCTTTGCACGAAATTTTTTTCCGATTTTATTATATTTCAAGTGTATGGTCAAAGTTGTAGCCAAATACAGAAAACTGCAGAGAAACTTTAAGATCCCAATTGGTCTTGTGGTTAAAGCTTTTACCTTGTGTTCAGGAGACCGGGGTTCGAGTCCGACACATTCTTCTGTGTCAATAAATGTAAACGTTGCACAGAGCAGGACTCGAACCAGGGTCTCCTGCTCACCGGGCCAGTTCTTAAACATTATGCTATCGTGCCATGAAAATTTGGACTTTTTTTTTGCAAGTGTACCTTAGAACCAATAGACAGATAGCCATGATAACAATCTCAATTGGGATCGTGAATAAATGTTTCACCCTTTCACTGTCGTTACGTGCATTAGCTCTACCGCACAAAAAAGCTCATTTGATGATAAATGAAGGCGTAACAGCAACGTGCTTGTAACAGTGTCTTTATTTGTACATGATGTGAGTCTTCCCTGAGACAAGTGGTGGGAAAAACATCGTTAGAACGTTTGTGAAAATGCATACATCCATTTGGGAATTGATCAGGTTCAAACCGGCTGACCAAAGTGCAGTCGCCATTCACCCAACAAATAATGTGACTCTGGTCTATTCACAGTATTGGATTGTAGTTTGAAAAGTTGTCACTTTGATTTGTAGTGTAAAAAGCAGGGTTAGGGGTAAGGGCTTCGGGTTTAGGGGTAGGTGTGTATATATATAATTATATAAAAATGATATAAAAATCATCACCACTTCATCTGCTTTCCAGTTCGTAATGTAGTAAACTCCTTCAAAACAAGCCCTCACGTGTTAAATAGATTTTTTTTTACGTCTTTAAAAAAAAAATGGCTACTTTTGAAAATGTACAGGGTGATTGAAAAGTCACAATCTTTTAAAATACTCATTTTCTTAAATATATGAGAATTATTTTTGTCTTTTTCTTTATTTTATATAATCTAATCTGTAATTAAATCTGGCCAGTTTGGGCAAATGTTTAAATTTCAATTTAATTATAAGATGGAGTCCTTCCACATTCTGTAGTTTAGGTAACAGAACTAATGCTACATGCTAACTTTTCTTTTCATATCAAAAAAACAATAGATAAAAATTACAATAAATGAATAATTTATTATGTACTTGAAAGAAGAGGGGACATTTTACTTACTCTGTATTATTTAAAAAACTGTGAAATTTTTCTTAAAGAAAAAAAAATTACAAGAAGACACCAAAACATGGCGACTACATTTTCTGCTGTCCAAGTCTCTGTCTCCATGGTGAGACATCCATCTTGTCCTTGCATTTTTGGGCATCCTTCAGGATTCACTAATGTGTTCGCGTGATCATTTTGAGACGAGCCTGGTCGATGACATCCAGCAGGTTCTTGGCATCCACAGCGAGGGCGTGCGCCGCCATTAGCATCTGCTTTTTGTAGTCCTTCTGCAAGCTGCAAACAAAGACGACACGAGCGCTACGTCAACACCAAGACAAAGGCGAGAAAAAAGTCCGTACGGCGCTCACCTAGTCATAACGTACTGCTGCGCCAGCTTCATCTTGGCGATCAGCTCTGCCAGGTCAGAATTGAGCAGCTTCTGGGCCATCTCGATCTATGGCGGGTGGGATGATGTCCCATGATAATGAAATCAAGTTTATTTTAGTCGCTCTGAAAAAATGCTGACAAAGGTGACATCTGCATTCCAAGCTTTGGTTTTGTGTCAGCTGTGTGGTTTTACCTCTCGGTGGGTGCTCGCGGGCAGTACGGGAATGGTCTCATCCACAGTGGCCAGCAAAGTTCTCAACGCCAGACCCACTTCCTGCAAATCACACGCACACAAAAGCTCAGCAAAAGTCTCTAAATGGAATATTGCGTTTGTGACTAGCCCGGCTTCACCTTGACCATGGGCACATACTCCTCAGGCGCCGCCGGCTGGATGCGGTTGGACATCTCAATAACAGACTTGACCAGCGCCGTCACGTTTTCGTACACTTTGTCGTTGGAGCGATCCAGGTTGGCTGTGGGGGGCGGGCTGATCTCCTGGGGCTGTAACTGCGCCAGATAAAGAAATAAATGATGGTGATGAATAAAATGGAATGAGAGAAAGATGGGGTGGATGAAAGGAGATATAGCAGAGATGGATAATCATGTGGATAGATACAGATTTTGAGATTTGGAGATAGATATACAGACATAGAGAACTATACACAAAATAATACACTACATTATATTTCCTACTACTATTGCTAGAACGAATATTGATTATGACTCCAGAAATAACAGTGGAACCTCCAATGTAAACTAAATAAAAATACACGTCACCCATGGCATGACAACCCTTGGTGTTAGGGGTTAGGGTTAGGCCTAGGGCTAGGATTAGGGTTTCAGAGTAGTTTTAAAACTAGGGTTAAGGTTTCAAAGTAGGTTTTAAAACTAGGGTTAGGCTTTCAACACAGGATTTAAACTAGAATTAGGGTTTCATAGTATGGTTTAACACTAGAGTTAGGGTTTCAAAGTAGGATTTAAACTAGGGTTTAGGGTTTCAAAGTAGGATTTAAACTAGGGTTTAGGGTTTCAAAGTAGGGTTTAAAACTAGGACTAGTGGTTTAAAGTAGGATTTAACCTAGCATTAGGGTTTCAAAGTAGGGTTTAAAACTAGGGTTAGGGTTTCAAAGTAGGGTTTTAAGCTAAGGTTAGGGTTTCAAAGTAGCGTTAGGGGTTTAAAGTAGGATTTAACCAGTCTTCCTCTTGTAATTTTCCATGGTAGTCATTATGCTTTCACCTACTTACTAAGCTAAATGACTTCAGAATCTGCTTGGTAAAACTAGAACATGTTTGAGTAGCCAGACACTTTTCCTATGTGGCAATCAATTGAAATTGTACCACTGTTGGAGGCTTTACACGATGGCGGGACCACCTTTTTCAAGGGCCCTAAAAGTATTTGGAGGGTCCACTGTATTTGGCATTCTTCAATTATTCACCAAATGAGTTCCCAGACTACTGAATCTACTACACTAGGACGCACGGATCATCTTACCCTCCACGGCTATTTGGGGAGACATGGGGAGGGGGGGGCGGTGAGGAGAGAGCGAGGGACAACAAGTTAGCCCAAATGCTGTTAGGCGTTAGCATGAGATGGCGGCGGCACCACACATATTCGTCAACTTGTGAGCAGGACATACGTACGTACCTTCACGCCCTCATTGTAGCTATCGACGGGGCCGAGGACGGACAGGTTGCTCAGGTGGGCGGGGGCTCCGGGCCGAGGAGGCTTCTTTGGTGGAGCCACGTGTTCTAAAAGACAACAGCAAAAATAAAATAAATCAATATTACCAAGCGTAGGAGGTCTATGATTTGCTACTCGCAGTAGCAACTTCAACACGGGTGTGGCGAACTTCACATTATTTGTCTGCTTCTTCCTACCTGGTTTACCCACAGGCTGGTAGATATGCTGGCTTCCACCCTGCACAAAGAGGCAACAGGTCAGGGAGGGGCAGGTTGAGCATTTTGTGGCATCTTTGTGGTCACCAACTGAAGAAGAAACTTGCATATGGAAAGAGAAGCACTGACCGGCGCCTGGAGCGTGCCGTCCTCTCGTTCGATGCTCCCTCGGCTGTTCCTGGGCTCAGCCTTCTGGAGAAAAACAACAACTTTTATTAGATACTATGTTGCGCCAGAGGAGCACACAAAAAAAAAAGAAACAATGTGTCCCTGGTTCTGTCCCTTTGCTCCTGTACCATTGTGGTGAAGCATGCCTTGAAGAGTTGCATCCTGGGAGAAAAAGGAGTCTGAGAAAAAGACTGACGCTCATGTGGAAGGAGAGTCGAGAAAAGAGGTAGAGACGGATTTTAAGAGAAGAGAGGAAGTAGACGGCAGAAATAGAAAAAAGGAGGGTTTTTTTTTCCAAAAGGAGGAGGAGCTGGTCAAGGAAAAGATCCCCTCTATTTTTCCTTCAATTCTTTCCATCCGCACCTCGTTCCTGGTTCGTCCCTAACCTCCTGCCAATCCCACTTCCCGTCTCATCGCTTAAACCGGACTAGTTGCAGCCTTGAATATTTCTATGAGAATGGTGGCGGGTTCACGTCACCATGAAGCTCTCCTCCTGCTCCAACCACCGCTGGTCGTCCTCCATCTGCTGCTGCTGCATCATAAGCCTCTCCTCCATGAGCGCTTGGCCTGCACACCCCGTGTCCTACGAGAACAAAAAGCCCTTCAATACTTTTATTTCCTCAAATTGAGGATGGTCCTGAAATAGACACCATGTCCCAATTAGTCACGCGTAAAGCTGCTGTTATATTGTGGGAATCTAAAAAGTGACGGCTTTAGTATACCTCCATGTTGGCGCTCCACAGCGCTGTATGTTCCGGCTTGTGCTGGTTCCAAGAATCAGTCGCAGAGAAGCCGCCTCCTACGCCGTGTGCTGTCGGCTGAATGTGGACACAAAAGGGAAAGTTACAGAGCAAATATTAATAATAATATAAATCAAGGCTGCAAGATAGATATAGCAGATGGGTTATTGATGAGTTGAGTTCAAATGTCCCGCTCCTTATATGGGTAGAAGAGCTCAGCACAAGAGGAAATGCCTGCAGTCTGCTTGGATTACTTGTGAGAAGTAGCTCACCAGTCACTGCTGACATTATTGCAGTGCACTCGGAGGTCATGCTGACTGTGCAATTTTTGTTTTGATACAATAAGAACGATTGTATGTATGATTAGTACCTGGTAGTGGTTGTGTTGTGGGCTTGAGAAGTAGCCCTCACTGGAGCGAGGGCTAGGGTAGCCCGGCCGACTCGGCTGAAAACACAAAACACACTCGGTTGAGTTCCGGAATAGAGTTCAAACAATGAAGCGAATCAATAAGACAAGTGTCACCTTTGGTGGCGCCTCATCAGAACCTCCCGAGTCCCAGGAAACTGTGACTTGTCTTCTCATCTCCATCCTCAGCCGCTCCTCTTGCTGCACCTTCTCCTCCTCCAGTATGGTGCTATTGAGCAAATCCAAAATGGATTGGAATCATTCGGTACAGCGAACCCCGCGTGAGCTATAATCGCGATTACCTGAGTTGCGTTTTGAGTTCGGTGAACCGCGGCCGCTTGCTCGGGTCGTACGACCAGCATTTGGTCATGAGGCTGTAAAGGGTGGGCGGGCACTGGGGCGGCATGGCCAGCCGCTCGCCGTTCTCGATGCGGCCGATCACGTCGTTGTTCTTCACCCCTTGGAAGGGCTTGATGCCGTACATCAGGATCTCCCACATGCAGACCCCTGAAAGCACAAATAATGAATCAACACAACAATCATAGGACGCCATTTTAGTCCTAAGCAGGCAAGCTCACCAAACATCCAGACATCACTCGCGGAGGTGAATCTTCTGAAGTTGATCGACTCGGGAGCCATCCATTTGATAGGGAGTTTCCCTTTGGAGGCTGAAACGAGGGAGGATAAACGCTTGAGAAAGTGTCTCCACTAGATGGCAGTAAAGCCCAACTAAAGCATCCATGCAATTTTCTCAAGTGACGGATGATCATCACCTTTGTAGTAGGAGCTGTCCTCCATGTAGCGGGACAGACCAAAGTCCCCCAACATCACACAGTCGATTGAAGACACCAACACGTTACGCGCCGCTATGTCCCTGAAGATGCACTTGTCAGTCATAAATATGAAAGTCACAGGATGACATATTCTTAAAGCAACTTGACTTACCTGTGCACAAAGCGTTTGCTCTCCAGATACGCCAGCGCAGTGCTGAGCTGGTAGGCAAACAGGATGAGTGTTGCCAAGTCCAGGCTGTACTTCCTCACCTGGAGGAAGGAACGCAGCTATACGCGGGGAGAAAAGAAAAAATCATTCACCATTCAAGCACAGGAATATTGCATGATGTCAACGGACCTCTCCAAGCGTGCACAGCTCCATGATGATCCACACCGGGTTCTCTGTGATCACGCCAATCAGCTTGACGATGTGAGGGTGGTCAAACTGCCGCATAGTCACTGCGGGAGCACGTTTAGCACGTTTAATCCGACGAGCGTGAATGAAACTGGATGGCTTGGCGGCTGCCTTACATGCTTCTTGCAGAAACTTTTCCCTGACGCTGTCCGAAGTGCAGTTCTTGCACGTCTTGATGGCGACGGCCAACGCTGGCTTGTCCTGCGGAATAACATCTTGACACTCAAGCCGGTTCATCACACGGTTGGGCATTGTGTAAACGTACCGGGATGTTGTAGACTCCTTGGTGCACATCTCCAAACTGACCCTCTCCTATGCAGCAACCGAGCTCGATCCGGTCCCTCTGGATCTCGTAGTCCCGTGCTAAAAAGAAGACATGAAGTGATGATGCAAATGATGAAAGTTTTTTTATTTTACACCAGATCTTCATCCAATTTTTGCAACAATACATAAATGTATCAATAAAAATGTAATTAAACAAAACTGAAACAATTATCATACCATTTTATGAAATACAAATAAACTGATATGTATCATTTAATAACATGAATATTGGCTACCGTTAACAGTAGTCCAGAACATCACCCCCTATTGATTAATTGACTGTTAATTGAATGCCAATGAAAGGAATTTAATCAAACGATCAAAATATTAATAAGGGAGATGATTTGTGGCAAAGAAAATTTAATAAGCAGGCATTTAGAAGTTGGGCAGAATGAGACAGGTAAGTAAAGCTTTGAGGTGTTGTTTTTTTTTTTTTACCTTCCGCTAATCCATAGGTCACTGCGTTGGCGATGGGTGGGTGCAGAAAGAAAAAAAGAAGACAGGGAGGTGAAAAGCGGGAAAGAGGCAAGACAGCTCGGAAAACACATCCAAGCGAGTCACAGTCAGCGTACTTGGCGGGGATGACAGGTCGCGTACACGCAGGCATGCAAAGAAAATATGGCAGATTTAAGTTTGCTTTCAAAGAAGAAGTAGAAGAGGGAGAAGGAGAGACTAAACAAGCGTCACCCTCCCCCCCCGTTTGTTGTTTTGGCTTACAGGACAACCAAGAGAAGACAGCCAACGGAAATTGTGCACTTACTGGAGGGCATCGTGTACGTGTCCTCTTCGTCCACTATTTCGGCGTAGTCATCGGTCTCTGTAATGAAAAATGACTTAAAAAGTTTCCCAAAAAATAAGGCATGCACGTTTTTGAGGAAGTGCAGGAGCTTACTGAAAAAAGTCGCACTGTTTTGATAACTCCTGCCCAAAGCGACACCCATACAGCTTATCCTTCTCGCTCTCTCTTTCTCTCTCACTCTCTCGCTCTCTAGTTACAAACACGCACACTTCGAGACACACACGCACGCACACACACAATTGGCTCGTGTGTCAGCTGAGCTCTTTGACAGCAGCTGGCGTAGCAGTGCGATGGCGGCGGAGAAATTAGGAGAAGGAGGCCAGCAAGAGTTCAAGCGGAGATAAACATAAATAAAAGAAGCAGCGGTCCAACAGAGATGTTTGTGAGAATCAAAAACAGAGAGAGGCAGAAGGAGGAGGAGGAGGAGAAAGAGGAGGAGGAGGGGAAAAAAGAGGAGGGCAGGATGGACGGAATCCATCCTAACCAGATGGTTGGTGTTTAAAATAAAAATCAGGCTGCAGACTCAGCTGCTAGCAACACGAGTCGAACATCTGCTGTCCGATTCAGTGGACTCTCTGTGGGAACACCAGGAATCTGTTTCTTAAATTCGAGATTGACTCCAAATATTTGAGCAGCCAGGTGGGAGCTAGCGGGTCCGGCTCAATTAAAACAGTGGCAACTATTAAAGTACACACGACTGACTTTCATGTTGTTGTAATTTAATACGAGAGGTATGAAAATACGAGAGGTTCAAAAAATAAGAAAGAGCCGCAACGTTCATATTTCATCAGAAGCCGGTTGACATTACTTATGGTTGATCTAACAATAAAACATTCCAGTCATTGAGAAACAAAACAAGCCTTCCAGTCTCTCTTTAGTGTGTGTGTTTGCCCATTATAGCCAGGAATGCATCGCTCGAAACCAGCAAATGACTTTGTGCAAGAATATATGTCAGTCCACGTGTGCATGTTTGCTTGCGGAGAGAGAGAGCGAGAGAGAAAGAGAAGCATGTGGAGAAATTTCCTTAAAGAGAAACATCCCATAGTTGCTGTGGTGGTGTCCTTGGTTTTTAGTAGCAAAGCATATAATTGAAAATCATCCATAACTGGTTGAAATTGAGGCCGTTCTAGTTTTGGTCCTTCTACACACAGTTCATAACGCTATTTTTGTGTAACGGTGGCCCGGATCCACAGCGCACTTGTATAGGCGACATGAAATAAGAGAGATTAATCACTTTACCATCCCCACTAAGATCTTCTGCAGGGTCCGGGAGAGCATGCAAAAGCAGAGGAGCAGGAGGAGGAGGAAGAGACAAAGAAAGAAAGCAGAGGTTAGTCGTGTCACAAAATGGCCGCAAAGCCAAACACGCAGGCAGTTAGTTAAAGCGCCAATAAATGCGTAAACAAAGACAGTGGTGAGAAGACGCCACACCGTGTCGTCTGCGGCCACTTGTAAATATTTGTATGAGTGGCTGAGGTGAACGCTGAAATTCCAGTGGCGGATGTCAAACAGACAGAATTGCTTAGGGAATCCGCCCCAAAAAATTGCACACTTCAAAATTCTGTGGAAGACATGGAAGAAGCTACAAATGGAGCACATTTTCACAATGAGGTGTCCTAATACTTTTGATCATTTGTCAAATCCGACTGATTCGATTTGCACCCTTCTCCGCCTCCTGCTAATGCGTGAAGCTGAAATCACAAACATGAAATTGCGTTTCGCCTGCGTGTCAAATTGGAAGCCGCCAGCTGAGAACGTTGGGAAAAAGTTCTGCGGCTGCCGTGCAGATTAATGGCTCACTGCGGCTGTCGCCTCGGCCGACAATAATCGCAAAAAGTCTTCTTTCCTGGCCGCAAATTCAGCTCTGTCGCTTTAAATCAACTGCTTAAAAACGTGGATAAAATATTGAATTTGGAACTCAGCAAATTAAATGTGACCTCAGAGTTGAGGCATGTGCTGAACTCATCATTTCACGGTGCTGCTGCGCTTCACTTGCGAGGCAAATGTTAGATTCAGACAAAGCTTCATTATTTTGTCAACGTTTAAAAAAGTTTATTAACAAAGCAGATTTTAGCCTTGCTCACACACAACCAACCCATTCAACCTGATGACTTTGTTAGTTGATTTTTAATCTAAATTAGCATGATCTGATGAGGCATTCTTATCACAAGGAATACCATTGGGTGGTGAATCAGAACAGAAGACAAAGGGGAGGAGGAAACGCCGCGCCTTGGCTGGCTTGGGAGGAGTCGACGGCGTCGGGTCTTCGGCCAATAGGAGGACAAAAGAGAGGAGGGGGGGTGGAGGTGACGGCGTGAGGGGAAGACGGACAGAGCGCAGAGAGGGGCCGAACGCGGAGGTAAACAAACAGGACGAAGGAGACAAGACAGGAACAGTGAGAGAAAAAACAGATGTTGGAGGAAATGGAAAGAGCAGGAAAGTTGTGATAGCGCGAGCACGGCGTTCCCTGACTTACCGGAAACCGAGATGGTTCTCACTCCGCTCTTGACCGCCTCCAACTTCTTCTCATGATTAGACAACCTACAAATAGAAACGTGTTCAGAACTCAAAGTCCGGCAATTATCTCTGCCTTTTTGTGGTGGCCCGCGGAAGGGAAGAGTGAAGGCCAAGGAAAAGAGGAGGAGACTTGCACAGGCGGAAACTATTTGGCTGCCAAACTTATCTCCTTATTTGACCAGCGAGAGAAAGGTACACGCAGAAAAAAAAAAAAAAAGAGGTGAAGAGAGAGTTTAAACCTGGATCCAGCAACTGAGGGATAAACACAAACTTACAAGTGTAGCAGGCAGGGAGGGGGGGGTATTTACTCAACTGCAGATGGTCGAGGCCTTTATTGAAAGAACCTTAAACAATGTTGCCGGTAGTTTATATCAAGTGAAAAACAATATTAGCGGGAATTGGAAGGAAATGTCAAGTCATGTTGCTCCCTGGATTGTAAACAGTTCACAACATTCTAGCGTGACCACAAAATTGAATATACTGAAACTGAGGTAATTACAGTTACCCACTGCTATTCTGGAGAAGAAAAAAAAAAGAAGGAATTGTCAACTTGGGGTGGGGGGTTTATTTGTTCAAGTGAAGGATACACCTGGGGGCCACTATTTTAGGAAATACAGTAAGCCTGAGCCTAGAATTACCAAAATAACAAAGGAGTGAAGCTGAGGTTCAACAAAACTTCAAATTTGGAGTAGCACTTACTTTGGGAGGGAAGGTAGCGCTCTCTCCCCCTCTAGAGGACAAACACAATAACAACATGAGCTCCACAAATCGCCATAAAATATAAATATGTACTACATATTTACACGCGGCGCTACCTTTCTGTACTCTGACAATGAAAGAGCGCGTTTCCATGGAGATGAGCCGACAGTAGCCGTCAATCAGGTCGGCCAAATTCTCCGCCATGGTCAGCGAGGCGGTCGTGACGGTGAGAGGCTACACACGCATGCGCACAGGTTGCTCATCAAGGATACAGTTGACCAAAACTCAAGACCGCGTCAGTGTACCTCGGCGGCTCCTGCGACATTGACTTGTAGCATTCCTTTCCGGTCCTTCTCCTCCATGGCCGAGTACTGGATGGACTGCACTTGGGTGAAGTTAGCCAGATGGGTTGGCTGTAGAAAGAAAAACTTGCTTTTTCTTTGTTGCTAACCAAAACAGCAGCACGGAGAATGTCACTTACCGTCGAGCCCTTGTCTGTCAGGTAGCTAATGCCTTCCTCGGGTCCGATTGCAAGCTCCACCTGGATCACCCAGCTTGACTGTGAGGAGGCAAAAAACAAAGAGTATTCATCAAAGCCACCACAAGGGGTCAACCTTACACAAAGAACTACTCACCCCAAGAGCGCATTTGAAGCACTCCTTGTCATAGCGGTGGATGGGTGCCAGGATCTCGAGGAACTTGAGGATGCACTCCTCATCATTGAGGTTGGCCACCTGCTTGAACGTCTGCTGGATCAGTTTACGTAGCGTCTTGGCCTGAGAGACAAGGAAGTGCATCCGACAATTACCACAACATTACGAACTAGTTACCCCAAGTGTGGACAGATGCGCAGTAGTCAACAACAAAAAATCCATTTGGAGACAGTTGAGCTACAAAATTGACTTGGGCAGTCATCCTGCTAGGCTAAGAATATGAAAATCAGGTAGAGAGGCTTAGGCAATCTGTGAATAGCTCAACATATAGATTAAGACGAGAGATTAGAAGAGATTGGGTTTGGAGGTTGACTTAAAGGCAAATGCAGATTTACAGTTGGGCTGCTATGGCGCATTAATAATCGAAGAAACAAGGTTGCTGGAGGACGAAATGAACTTTCACAGACTGTTAAATAAGACATGGTTGCGGACGTATTGTCATTAACCTTCCACGTGAAACACGGCTACGTTTAATTTAAACGTCTTAAACTGTCAATAAAGACACAAGGCTTTTGTTGTTGGTTTTTTTTTTTTAACTAATCCTGCAGACCAACCTGTCGGCATGAATGGACTCTGTAGAAGGCTTTGCCTAACCCTGACATCAGTCACCCTTTACTACCTTGGCCATCTGTTTTTATTTTCTCTGCGTGTGTGTGAGACAAGTGGAGTCTATTGGGAAAGAGAATAATCCCATTAAATGACTCCCATTCCCTTATAGACTTTCAAAGACAGCCACACAAATGACAGCTGTGCCCCCCCCCCCTCCTCCTCCTCCGCCTCCGTATCAATGCATATGTGCCCAACAACTGCAGATGTTCACAACAATGTTTGGAAATCATTCATCCCAAACTTCGATCATTCTGTGAGGAGTGTTTTAAACGATATGAAAGCTAATTCGAAACCGTACGCATAAGATGACCCCCCATCGATAATTTTCTGCATATCACCATTGCCAAGCAACTAACAGATGCGTGCTAATCGGTTTCAGTCGAAACAACTCCAATAAATACAATGAAACAACAACAGCCACCCTGACATCTGCATTCAAGTCCAATTTATGGATGTTTGAGTGCGCGTGTGGGTGCCTCGAGGATGGGAGGAGGGCCTTTATGTGCCATGTTTGTGAAAAGGAGCTAAAGTTGTGGGCAGCTGATGGCAAGGGGAGGGGTTCAGCTGGGCTTGATAGGCAGACGGAGAAGGGAGGCGGGGACCTCCCCCTTTCCTTCCTCATTGTTGGAAGGAGAAAGTGGGTTTAAACGTGACCCCGGGGGTTGCGCACGAGCGGTAGCACGAGCAAGAGCATCTGTCTCCCCCCGCCGCCTGCCGACATCAGGACTTTTTGGGGTCACCGCGCCTTTCCAAACACACCCTGCCCGTAAAAGTGTGCCGTAAATTTATCACTGACACCGCACACATAAAAACAGCCTCAATGCAGTCAATACCCCAAATTTAAACAGGAATGGAAAACAGTCAACAAATTTGCAGCATAAGTCCGTGAGTAATGTTTTTTTTTTTTTTTTTAAGCGTTCTTCTCACCTTGACTGAGTCCAGCAGGTCTTTGGGGAAAAATCGCCTCAAACCGACATCCTTCCTGTGCACAGAGGTTAAGATGACAAGAGAGAGGGGGAGAATGTTTAGAATGCGGTAAATACTCAAAGGAATGTTAAATGTCTCTATCTGATCCGAGCTCGTTGCATAAGTGGATGTGGGAAGAGAACGTTGGGAAGCAGAATGTGAGGAAGTTAACCAAAGTCAAAAAACAAAGTTGTACGGTAATATTTTGGATTGGATTGAAAATTTGTGATAATTACACAATTATTTAGGAAGCAACATAAACAAATTTCACCACGTGAATGCTAAAAAAACTAAGTGAAGTGTTAAAATGGCATCAAAAGGCAAGTGGTTTTACTTTCAGTTTTTTTTTTTAGTCTCATTATGCAGCGGTTAACTTCTCTGCATACTTGTAAGGCGGCGGGGATTGTTAACTTCAAGCCTTGCAGACAAATTCAGGATACAAATTTAGTTTGTAAATTGCATGCGGCTGTTAGTGTAATGGCGAAAATGAAAATGACCAGAGAAGCTTGCCAACGTATACCACATTTTTACTATGTCTCCTAAATTTCAAAGTATTTTTATTTTATTTGAGTCTTAGGTCATCTTATTACACAGTGGTCAACTTCAAGAGTTACTTAAAAGTCACGTTGCTTGCTTTGAGAATGTTTGACGAACTCCAGAATGATCAAAACAAGCCAACTGTCACGCCTGGAGTGCTTCTCCTTCCAGTTCTGCTTGGCAGACCATTGCCATCTTTCGGGACAGATTGAGACAAAATAACAAAGAAAAAGATTGCAACGAGGACAAAGACTTGGGATGAGCAGGAAGCAGGATACATAATGACTGGAAATTCTTTCTCTGTCCATTGGCAAGCTCATTAGGGCTGTAGGCTCGGAAAGAAAAGACGACGGCAAAAATCGGGCAGCTCGTTAGAGTCGGAGCCAAGCGGCCTCGTTAAGCCGCCCGGTTTGTTAGCGTTAGCAGTCTGCCGCGCGAAGCAGCTTTGCCTTTGTGAGTAATTGCAAACTTGAACATGAATAAAAACAAATGTATGGAGTTGAAAGTGGGCGAGTTTGCAAAACATGCCGGCTGGCTTGGAAGTTGGAACCTTAAAGTACTTACTCCAGCAGCTCATAGTTGGACTTCTTGTCCAAGGCATTTCCTCCCATCTCTTTATAGACCCTCCTGGAAATCAGAGCAGAGCATATCCGCAGAAGCATTAAATCATCTGCGCTAAACAGCAGACCCGAAGGAAATAAACTAATTTTGTACAATTCATTATTAACATCTTAAAGAAATGAATTCATCAAGCAATTAATAGTTAAAGAACCGCTGGGCACTCACCTGATTTCCAGGCATCCAAGTTTAAGGGCGACATCTTGCTCCACTTGATCCCCGATCTGTGCCATGTAGTCATTTTTCACCTGGGTGCCAAATGCAAGCAACAAAGGCATATGTTTATTTCAAGACATATTTATATGGCCGCGCAACAAATGGCACTTTGACAAACAGCCCTACTGACCTAGATGAGTTCCAGGCAATCAGCACCATATGTCTCGTGTTTCATGAAAGATAAAATCTGTGCGTTGGTGTGTTCCTACCTGGTGGTAGAAGTAATTGAGGGTCGGTTTGTCTTCTGTAAACTGCTGCAGGAAGTTTTTGGGGAGGTATCGGATCCTAAGTTCATACCTGCAGAGAAGAAATGAAGAACGAAAGAAATGACGTCATCACACAAGCAGAAAAGTGTTGTTGACTTAGTCGGACAAAGGTGACATCTGCTTCCTTCTCTCTTTATAGGACCAGGGTGCAAAAGGTCCGAAATGTACAATGGCGTTAGTGGCGAGCGCCACAATAAAAGTGATCAACGAGCCTTTCAACAGACGGGGCCTGCTGGATTTTTCATGAGGCGACTCCCATTAAATCAATCCTGCTGCTTTGCCATCCGCCCGCCACGAGCTTACACAAGCTAGCTGCGGCTTTGTCAAAATGTCACGTAAGCTAATGATGGCTGAATATTCTTATCAAGTAAAGCAGCTCCGCCTCCTAGCAATTATCCTTTCCAACTCAACTTGGTTTAAAATATAAATGATGACATCTTTCCACGGAGAGAAATTGCAGATGAATTTTTAAAGTGCATTGTACAAATGCCGCTAGCTTCTCTCCGCCTGAACATTCACTCACCTCCACTCCTCATTGGGGCGCGCCTGTTCGTATTTCTCCCGGACGTGCGACACGCCCATGTCGGGGTGAAGCCAGTGCACTTGGTCTCTGGGTTGGCCGCTGCTGCTTAGACGCAGGCCGAAGCATGACGTCCACCGCACCTTGTGGATGTCGAGGATCTTCTGGATGATTCCCTGTGGACAAGGATGTGATGTTACCGTCACTTAAACTGATAGTGGGTTCTCATCGCGCATCACTTTATGCATGGCTGTCTCCAACGTCAACAAATTGAACATGACGTTCACGCTGAAACAAGCTGCCAGATATCACATGCCCATTAATGCTCAAAGGAGCATATGTGTGTTGCCATGTAAAAACTCTGGCAGAGGTCGGGGGGGGGGGTTTGACCCAGATATAGAGGGAGACCGCTTAACTATTTGTTTTGTGGTACAGGGGGTCCTCGGTTTAACACGAGTCAAATGTCATGTCACGTTTTGAATTGGATTAATTTTGACAGAATTGAAATCTGAAAATCTTACCCGGACATCAGCAGCATCCCCGTATCGGATGTTGGAGGACCAGCTGCTGAGTTCTGTGTTGGGCTCAAAGTGATGGCAGACCTTGAGGACCCTGTCCACCGATCCGGCGGCGGTACGGTCCGACCCCCCGGCGCTGAGCCGCGACTTGGCGCCACCGTCCAGCAGGGCGTGATTGAGGTTGGGATCCACGTAGGGCGTCGCCATGGTCTTCCCTGCTGACACCGCCGCGGCTAAGTGTCTGTCATATTCTGGAAAACAAGCACATTAAGATTATTTGGGCCGGGTCAAGGCTCGTCCATTCTACGATCCGAGCGAGACAATGGACCATGGTGTTTATTTTTCCTGACATTGACAAACTTCCTGAAATCAAACCCATCTGGGAATGGCTCTTGTCGTCATGTGTATCTTGACTTGGGTTGAAGCGGAAAAACAAACTCATCATACAAAAGCTATTCTCTCATTTGAGATGTTTTGTGTGGGGGGGGGAGCAATCTGTGAATAGCAAACGGTGAATACTGGAGTCCCCCTATTAGGGAAATGACTGCCCTACCTCGGCCCCAACATATGGGAAAGGGGCTACAGCCGCTCGTCGCCATGGAAACACATGTCAGTCTCTGGCAGTGTCCGTCACCGCCGAGCACAGACAGGCAGCTGGCGGCCTCACAAACACGCATGACGCCGCAACTTGTCCCGGGCGAGGGCGATGAAAGCGAGCATGCGAGATCCGCCGCTTCCAGCGGCATTAAAGAGCAAGTCCTTCAAGTTGGAAGTTGTGACAATGCCACATTGGAGTCCTTTAGCCTGAGGTCCTCAAAGTCCAGAAAGTTCTCTCAATCGCTCCCCACGACGGCCCCCTTTTTTCTGACGACAAGCAGGCTGTTTGTTAACGGGCTGTTCCTGCGCTCCATAGTTACACCGTTGCCGTGGAAGTGTGACGTGACTCACTCGAGAGACAATTTGGATAGCTTTTCACAGTGAAGACGAAAAAAAAGTAACTTTTCCAGATCGGTGCACGTACACTTGATTAGCCAATGGGAAGACGTCCTCTTGTTTAGCAACAGCGGTGTGCAATGAAAGAGAGGGACAGAAGCAGCGATGCAGGATCGACGGCGAAGGCGACCATTGTCTCGGGGAAGAATGAGAGGAAAAGGAGGACAAGCGCGACACGGGTGAAAGTTGAATAGGGAGCTGAAGAGAGGCGAGAGGAGGAGCAGGAGGAATATGCTAATTGCTAAAACATCGGGACTGTTCAATGAATATGCCCTCCCACTTTTGCCCATCAGGGTTGTGACATCACAGGAATGGACTGGAAATCAGGCCGGGCTTAAAAATGTTCTGTAATTATCTAATTCTTTCAAAACTAATTGTAAATGTTTCTATTTTCATCTCGGAAATTGCCACATGCATTGCCTGCACATGTGCATTTTTATTAGCATGGACTGGATTGCCAGTGCACACAAATGGTAATACGCCCTTCACTTCATTTTGCACTCTCTGGGCTTTGGGGATGAACTTGGCAACCAGAAAGGAACCTACTTTCTAATTACAGCCGTTCGTGGTGCATTGACCTTTAAGTAACACCGCAAACAAATGACTTCCTCTGTTCTCCGTCAGGGAGAAGCTTTGTTGGTCACCTCACCCGACCGAGCCTTTCGCAGCTGTATGATAATGAGTATAAAATCAGGCAAGAGTGGGGGCGGGCGACGGGGTCACTCACCTGTGTAGTAGACAATCCTGGAGATATCTGAAAGACAAAAAAAATAGAAAACAGATTGATTTTGGTGAGAAGCAACAATGGCATATGGATTGAGGATAATCAATAGGTCCCAGGATCATGGATAAACAGCAGAAAGGACTTCTTCAGAATGTGGGGAAACAAAAGCGCTGCCATATTAAAATGCGCAGACTTGAATTATTAAGGTTAACTACAAAATGGCAAGTCATGAGACTCTCTCCATATTATTGGCCGTCAGCATGGGATTGTCCAACGGCCTTTTGGGTCCGGTTAGGGCGTCACTGATCCTGAGTCAGGTCAGGACGATAAGTGCTTTCGACAACCGGGGCTGCATACAGTACACACACTCGCACTAACTCAGAGTGAAATGACAGAAGAGGGTCATCAACAAAGATGATGTCATGCCAAGAAAGGCCACAGAGAGGAAGTGCAAACTCAGGTCGTATAGTTTATCGACCAACACTTTGTAATACGAAACCGGTGAGTGTGTGTGCGCGTGCACAGTGGAGGCACAAAGGGCCTTCAATTACCAATAAATCCTAAGGTGTGACTTTTATGATTTGCACATTTTCTCTTGATGCACATTTCACAGTCCTTGTACAGTATGAAGGAACACGGCAAAAAAAAAAAAGAGAGAAATAGATATTTGTAGCTAAAGAGAGGCTTCTTGACTGTCGGTTATGTACACAGCCCACCTCAGTGCTCAGCAGGAGGCGCGCAGGTTGTGTCTACGACCCTGCGGACAAAGAAGTGCTACTGGAGCATGCAGTCTAGCGTTCAACAGAACTGCGCCCGAGGCGACCAGCACACCTGCTAGTCAAAAACACAGCAGGGATGCATGGAAAATCAAGCCTTTTGTATGCAAAGGAAAGCTGTGACTTATTGACGTAGCTAAATTGACAGATTGACGACTCAATTTGGAGCAATTTTTACAAGGTAAAGTAAAATGCTAAAGTCTTTTTTACTGATCATCAAGCAGGTACACCACTCTTTTGTCTTCCATGGCACAAGTCATTTCCTATGTGATCAGTCAAGTTCCGATAAAGATCAAATTGGCAAACATAAAACACCATGCATAAAACATAATGAACGCCAATCAGCGTTTATCTCCACAAGCACACATTCGTTGAGGTGCGGCGATAACGTGTTCGCCGGGATTAGCACGCAGGGGCTGCTTCACCGTTTTTTTATTCAGCATTGATCAATTTTTTTTTTTTTACGGTATTAACCTTCTTATACAGTCAAAATGAATATTCAAATAAAAGTCTTCCATAACCTTGACAAGCCATATAATAACCTAGAAATAAACAACTTGGTTTCTGTGTCACAAGGCGGACAAAACAAAATACCGCAAACCGAAATATACATATGGCCGTGCCCAAGACAAAAACAAGAAGAGTCTATGTAAGGATGCACAACACAAGCCTCTAATTTACCATCCGTATCCACTCCCCCCCCACACACACACACAACTTCCCACACATGCGCCTACTTAAAGCCTCCTTATGTGCACACTTGACATTTAAACACACACACCCTCTTGATCAAGAAGAAAGAGGATTATGTCACCTCTTAAAGTTCTATTCCGACTGCATGCACGCTTCAACGTTTTTAGTCAATTCAAAAAAGAAAAGTGCTGATTTGGAATTAAAAGTGTTACAGAGTGGCAATACTAGTTTAAGAAAGTCAGTTTACGTGAATTTTTAATGTCCCGGTTTCTCCACCTTCTTCAAAACTTCATCTACGGCAAATAGAACATGACACATGCATTAAATTCTCCATGTCAAACCTTACCATGGTATAATCCCTCCATTTAAAGTCCAGTAGAGAGGGGGAAAAAGAAGCACAAGATTCCCCCCTACTAACCAAATGAAAGGAGGCTATACTGGGAAAGCCCAAATCCCAGCCGGGCTTCTGCGGTCACTCTGTCAGTTTACAAACCGGCCTTCCCCTTCCTTCCTAATCCCGCGCTACAACTACTACAACTACACTGACACACACGAGTGGGGAATCGGAGGAGAGAGGGAAGGAGAGAGAGAGAGAGAGAGAGAAAGAGGGGGAGGGAGATGAGTGAGTGGATGGATGGAGGAGGAAGAAGGGGGAGGGGGAATCTTTGTCCAGCAGGAGCGGGATGAAGGGGAAAAGCGAGAGAGCGAGAGGCAGCCAGATGTACGAGTCACTTTGAGTTGACAGAAGCGGGAGGCAAGAGGAAATGCAAAGCCAAGGAGGCGAAAAACGACATAAGATGGCTGAAAATACATTTGGAGAAAAAAAAAAAGGGTTCAGTCGGTCCATAAGAGTGTTTTCCAGCACGTGGAACAAGAAGAACCAAGTCCAACTTTGGGGGTAGTAACAGAAAAATCAGGACACACACCTGAAAGGT
This sequence comes from Syngnathus floridae, assembly GCF_059516105.1. Classification (NCBI taxonomy): domain Eukaryota; kingdom Metazoa; phylum Chordata; class Actinopteri; order Syngnathiformes; family Syngnathidae; genus Syngnathus; species Syngnathus floridae. Next base: position 2,130,173 of record NC_142433.1, read on the forward strand.
GTTTTTCCAGACAAATATATCGACTGTAATTTTGATATACGGTTGCATTTTTGTTGGTGACTGACAATGACGTAAAAAAAAATTCTATCAAACTTTAATACATATTAAATGAATGAGACAGAGGAAAGACAATCCCCCCTTGATCTCAAACAGACCACAAGGCAAGACCAGAGTTGCTCAAGAGTAAAGCAGATTAATGGGCCAGCAGATTAGTAGGCCAAGATGGCACAAACTCGCATCCATCCTATATGATGCAGTCTCTGTGTAGTAACACTGCCCTCTTGTGGCAAGGCGATTTCAATGAGGGTCCCAAATAAATGTTTATTCAGCGCATTTCCTGCCTGCGTAAAGTTGAAAATCCATCACATTAAAACAGGTTGGAACCAGCTCGAAGAATGGAGACCGAAGACCACTGCTCAATGAACCTTTGTGTAAAAGGACAGCGTTTGCGGGTGACTCATCACACACAAACCCTGACACACACACACACACAGACGCAGTATTTTACCCACAGCTGACCTCAGCTCCAGTTATGTCTCGAAACGTGCGACTGCGATGCTGTAACGCTGGCTTGCTTCCAGGTGTTCCACTGAAGTTGTCTATTCCGACGGGGTGTGAGCGAGATGCAGCCTGATGAGCAAAGATGAGGTCATCCCTTTGACACCGATTTGTGACTCAGGACTCCCTCTGTGCTGTTTTGAAAATTGTCTTTCCAGTCGGGGAGCAACCCCAAGATTTTAGCCTTCAACCAGACAATGGCCACAGACAGCAGGGAAAAAAATATATACAGAACAATAGGCGGTGAAAACATAAACATCCTGTCAAAAAAAAGCCCCAAAGTTCCTCCAATTCATCTTTTTGAAAATCCTTCTATATAGACAGCTGCAAGTGATTTCACATGCGTTGGTCCTTTTCCACTCTGTCTTGTATTTCTCTTTTTCCTACCATTTGTCTTCACCCCAGCACACTTCTCGTCTTTATGACAATGACTTCTTTCTTTTGTCGACGTGTAATTACACCGACGGCTCCCTCCATCTCACACACACACACACACAGACAGACATACGCAAAGAGAAGAGGGCAAACTACTTTACAAGATGTGCGTCTCCGTGTTTTTGCGGTACTGCGGCCGGGCGGTATTACCAAGTCCTATTATTCCCGTTGAGTCTGTTGTTTGAGTCCACACGAGAGGGAATCACAACGTCCCAGCTCCATTTATCATGAGCTGCCATCATGAGGAGCAGTTTGTCTTTATTCCTGTCCTCAAATGGACATTGAAGGGACTCAAGGAGGTTTGCACGAGTGTGTGTTTTTGCGCACACGTCCGGGTATATGCATGCCCCCAAGGAGGGACGGGTCATTAGCAATGATGTCATTTCCTGCCATTGTGGCAGATTGCAGTCTACCCTGCACATTAGTTTTATCCACACACTTCATAAAGCACTTGAAGAACATCTGAGCATCTTTTTACACAACCAGCAATGTGGAAGGGCTCAAAAGTCAGAACTTGCTGTCAACTGCAAATGACATCGCAGTGCCTAAGGGCTGAGGTCAATCACGGCTCATCTATTTCTGAGCTTGTGATGTTTACATCCATCCAGCATCACGGTGATATTCAATCTTCACAATCAATGACAAGCAACACCCCAAAGGAATCCAAAGCAAAATTCACTGCCATTGCCCGACGTCAAAGATTCCATTTAACCGGGCTAGCGGTGAATGAGTTAATGGCTGGCTTCCAACCAATAAAAGTGGCATGCCCATGTAGTAAGGACAGAACACACAACCTTATTCAGGAGCTCAGCATTCCTCTAACACACAAGTGATTGCTATCAGCCAGAGTCATGCTACACTAGACTGCCGCTTTTGTCACCCTTCTGCGCGTCTCTCAATTCATTGCTGTGGCAAAAAGAGAATGCAAGAAAGTGGGAACAAGTGGGACAAGATTTTTCTACGGGGGTTGACTGTAGGATCTTCGAGAGTAGTCAAGTGTTACTATAAATACAAGCACTGCTCTACAATTTACACACGCACACCACAAACACGCCTGGCTGTATTAGTCAGCTGGAGCCAACCACATGAAAAGAGTCAAATCAGAGTCAAACTCTATCGCTTTCAATAAAACTTTTAAAAACAATCCTTATTTTGGATCAGCATCTCAAATTATAAAACCTTGATGATACGTTGTAAGTCCAACATCTCGTACATTTTGAAATTCAACCACGAATTGTGAAAGAAAATATGGCATCAAAGTCGCACGACACTGCATCATGTGACACGAATGTCAAAATGATGGAAGGAAGGTCGTCACCAAATTATTTCCGGGTTTATCTTATCTATATCAGCTTGGCATCTTTAAAGAGGTCATTAGCAACCTGCTTATATGAAGAACTTTGATGCACATCACCTGAGTGGTCCTGTATTTCTTCAAGAGCCGTGTAAAAAAAATGATGCGCGCATGGAGACGAAGCTGAAAAATGATTCGTGCTCGGACGCTGCATCTCGAGTGGATACTGCAGTTCATTAGCATTCGCTCGCATCTGGAATATGAAGTGGAGGCAAATGGTGCGCAACTACACAGCACATCTATCATGTGACACTTCTGCTAATTTCAAATAATCACCCCAACGTGTGCTTTACAATTCTCACTCTTAAGCATGTGAGAAATGGACGATACGGTAGTTTTGAAGTCACCAATTTAAGGAGTTTGACACAGATTTAAGATTACAGACAAGTGAGTCAACTGTAAGTAAATAAAGGGGAGTGTGTGGATACATGAGACTCTCCACACTTTGCTTTTTAACCACAGGTACATATAGAATTCCAAATATAGTTCATTATTATTGTGAAATATGCTTAATTATATGGCTTAATGATTTGTTTTTCGATGCATGTTTTGCGTGCCAGTCTGCTAATTTAATTTAGGAACTAATTAATAAAAATGATTATATAGTATCAGTTCTTGATAACAGGAACCCTTTTAAAAAGTTATGAAAGTTCAACAAAAAAAACATTTACCATAGGGAATTAAAGATGTTTGAGAATATTTTAAATTTTGGACACATAGCTAATTAAGGTACTTCTGATAGAAAGTAGTTCACTAGGTTTGGGGGGGATAAACGTGGTCTAATGTTGCATAAGATGGCCCAAGGTGGTCTGCGGTGTTCTACAAACGTAACCTTTTAAAAGTCTGGACCCGACCAAAAGGGCACCTGGAAGGGAGATCTGGGAGCACAAAAGTGGGTTAATCCAGTCAAAGTGGAGGTAATGTAACTCCATGTGACTTTGTGAGGCCAACGGCTCTTGCAACATGCTTTTCCCACCACTCCGTTGCATTCAAAACAAATCCCAACTTATATGCAACACTTTAATAAAGTGACAAAGTGGCATAAACATTGACAGTTCGAGCGTTGAAATAGTGAACCGACGCGCCCCATCATTTCCTTTTCGCTCCTCAAGTACTACAAGTACTGCAAAACACCTCGCCTACAAGTGAGGTCGAAATGTTTACTTACATTCTTTTAAGGACTTTTGAAGACTTGAAAATCCGGGAGAAGTTGCAGGAAAATCCGCTACGTGCACCGCAAAAGCCCGAAGTAGTTATCTGCGGCGTTTTTATCGCTCCGATCTCGCTCCAATCTCGCCCCCTCAATGTCTCGCTCTCCCCCCCTTCGCTCGATCTCCGCTCGGCTGTTCCTGCTTCCCCTCCTCGCCCCCGTCTACATCCAACATTCCAACATGGCCGCCACCGGGAGCCAGGCAGGCAGGCAGACAGGCAGACAGGCGTGCGCATTTACGCACGCGCGAGCCACGCCTACTTTATGAATGAATCAAGTATATGGAATTGATAACCGCGGGGGAATTTCTTGAGAAAATCGTCACTATGACGCGTTTTGTCAGCCATGACTCGTGTTTTGACAGCCGTTTGTGTGTGTTTTATTTTTTATTTAATAACAAGCGTTAGAGGGGAAAAATACAGACGCAAAAGGATAAGGAGCAGAACTTGGGCAAAGGTAAAATACATAAACATTTGAAGTAGGTCTGGCCAAAACTCGTATTGTCAGTGAATAATAAATAAAGGAGTGAATATTTATGGCGTTCAAGTAAGATACATGAAATAATTCGTATTTGATTTGTATTTAGATTTAGTATTTACATGGACTTTTTTATTTCCACTGTACAGTCACATGAATTACATGGAACAACCAAGAAGAACAAAAAAAAGGGTAGTATTGAGAATTATTTTACTTACTTATTTTACTAATATTGCATATTGCAGCGCTGGTCATGACAACCTTCTCGAAAAGAAGTTTGAGGGTGACATCTTGTGGGCACTTTATGCCATTGCATTTGGTTCCAGGTATACAGCTACTGTAGTTTGTTGTTTATTTTCATGTTCATTTTTGTACTTTAAACAGTTGTTTTGGTTGTATTAAAGTTTTGGAAGGTTTGTTTTTATCTGTATGAAAGGTTTGCCATTGTTTTTTTTTTCAACTTGTGCATCATAAATTTAATTTGCTAGCCATGTCTGTGATAGTAAGCAAAGTCTTGCTGCATACCTGAAATGCCACAAGAAGTCTGCCATTTGGTTTGATGAAGACATTTTAGGGATGCTGGAATTCTTCAAAGATGAGCCCCTTTTGTTCCACTGCTACCAAGTTTGAACTACATGTAATAGAAGGTGGGCAATGTTAGATTTATGGAGGGGAGGGGGGACATTTTCATCAATTGTTGTGAAGGGATGATAACTTACCATTAAAAGTTAAAGCTAACCTTTTCCAAAGCTTATAACCTACAAAAATGATGACAGGTTAATCAAATGAAAGGCACATGAACAAAATGCATTTGTGTTTGGCTTTATTGGCAAATAGAATTTGGAATATGCATGTTTTGTTATTCTAAATATTAAAGGCAATGATAAGCAAAGTGAGTCGACTTAAAGAGTGAGCTGTTTCGGTTAAATCTACAATGATCACTGTAATAAAACTTGTTGAAGCACCAACCGTTGTTAGGAATCGGAATCAGTTGCGCTGAGGATTTATTTGTCATTAAATTGCACAGCAAGCCGCTTCAAAGGTAGCTGGCCCACTTCCGCCTTGAGTTGGAAGTCAATAATTGTTTGAATCATGGGAGCAGCGGGGAAGTCCATGCATATGATACCAAAGCGCTGGGTCAGATTAGCTTTGGCCCTCAAGTAGTCGTACAGTTGAGGATTGACACGTTGTGCCACCGCTCTAGGGACGGCAAAGACGCCGGTGCCACTGCTGAAGGTGAGGAAGATCTGGTCCTTATTCCCCGTGGGCGCCATCTCAAGGTGCTCGTAGACACTCTGCCACTTCTCCTCCACGTGCAGAAGTGTGGGGACCTTCAGGAATACAATCCCTACTTTACTCCACATGCATAGGAAGTTATTTGGAATTTAGCGTCTAACCTTACCTTCCAGTCATCAGCAATGTCCATGGAGGCGTAGCGCATCCCTAAGTCTGGCCCAAAGAAGTCCTGCAGGATGATGAGCTTACCTCGCGCCTGACCCATGGTGGGCACCAGGCGGCTGTGCCACAGCATGTCCCATCGGGCGTAGCGCCTTATGTGCTCCACCACGGCCCCGTAGATGTTATTGGTCTCGCTCAGCTCTTCCTTGATGCGCATCAGTACCGTCTCGCTCGGGTAACTGGCCAGGAATTCTTGCACGCCCTCCAGCACCTGGCCGAAGTGGGCGTGCTGGTACACCACCCCGTGGTGAATGGTGAGGTTGCCATTCACGTGGCGCACACGCATGTCCAGGAAGCGGACGCCGGCGCGCAACTGCAAATCCAGGCTCCACGTTTGGCACTCGGCATAGACGCCACCGTAAAGCGCCATGGTGTTATGGGTGCCGGGCATGGTGAGCTCGGACAGGGGCCGCTCGTCAGGGATGCTTGCCATCCAGGACGGGTTAAGGAACTCTGGGGTGGCTGTGTCGTCGTAGTCTGGTCGCTGGATTGCGCCCCAGCTCAAACTGCAGATGCTACCAGAAGAGACACACCAATATGACCGACTGCATGTGCTTTTTCAGGCATTGCTTCTTGACCGATCCAATTCTTGAGCAAATGTTAGACTTGTCCCTCCTAAAGCTATCAAGCTAAAGTAGAATACTGTCTTTAACAACACTCACCCCAAAAGGAGCAGGAGCTTGATGAATTTGTACTCCATGTTCCAAATTGTTTCCCAGTGCTGATGACGAGTTTATCCTGCAATTTAAGCATCGAATTAAAAAAAAAGATACACGTGAAAAACATGAAATAAATATGAAATCAGACTTACAAGCAGAAGAGGTGCTCAGCCTCGCTTCACTGAGTGGACACAGCCACGAGGTGTTATTGTGGGAAATAGCATAGTTGACCAGCTGGGCACTATAGGGAGGAGAGGGGCCTGTGTGTGTGCGGTTTGTGTGGTGTGTGTGACCTATTCATCACCCGCTGCTTTCAGTCATCCAGTGTATTTGTTCTCATTAATGTTTCATTCAATGTCAATGTGTTACTCCAGTTATTTTGTTTCACAAACCCATTCAGTGAGGATTCGTGTGTCTGTGTGTGGGTTCTGTGTGATTATTGCTTTCTCACTTAAAAAAGAATTCCAACATTGCATAACTTTCCTTGTCCTTGTTCATGTTCTATTTGCTTAGCTGTTGGTGGCGACCGCGTACTCACGGTTTGCACATAAAAAAAAAGGACATTCCTTTCAAATGAAAACTACAAACAGAATGAAAATTGCAAAATGAAAATTGCAAAAATGCATAATTGCTAGAAGTTGGTATGCAAACACATAGCAGGACAGCATTAGGGTACAAAATTCAATATAGCAAAAGTTAAAATGACCCGCCATACTTCCCCTTGCTCATGTAATGATTTGAAACTGTATGTGAAAGGATGTTCGTTTTTTATGAATAATAAAAAAACCTGTGTGGTCACCTACTCTGGTTTGGTAAGTACGTTAACGACAGTGCGTGAGGGAGAAGCCGTGTATCGGGGCATCAGTATTTAGGGTGTGTGTCACTTACTTCAGCCAATCAGCAAAAGGCACTGGTGAGTCACTTCCTGGTGTTGTTTGCCTTATTTGGCAGGAGAGGGTTGTCTGTTTTTCATAGGCCGGAAACGGAAAATGGTGGCCAGGGCAGACAGGCGGCTCCTGTAGGCAGAAAGATAGCAGCAGTTTTATCCCTGGTGAGTAAACATTCAACTCGAGCAACCTCTTGAGATTTGGGCTATGACTGCGGATGTGTTTGAGTGTTAATTGACAGGCAGGGAATGGCGCTAGGAATTATTGTTTGGCTGATTGGGAAATGGCTGTGAAACGAACGGGGCTTCCAAAGTACAACACTCGTGTTTTATTCAGGCCAAATGTGCCTGTGATCAGTTAAATATTGATAAGATGGTGAATATGACACACCTTAATTATGTTACTTGTCACTGATATGGCTGAAAAAGGCAGTGAGATGACAAAAACATTTCAATGATGTGCAATATAATTAAAGACAAAGGATGTTGAAATAAAACGTAGCAAAAATTAATGAACTTATTTTTGACCTATTAGTGTTTTGCATTGTGTCCTGGTGGTGGTCAGTGACATTTCAAATGACTTGCTCAAACCCTAACATTCTCACAAGTTTCAGTTTTGAAATACGCTTGTTCTTCTTTTATCCTTCTAGTCTGCACAATCTCTTTGCGTGGACATTTTTTAGAAGAACAAAATGGCAGACAGCTCCCAGGTAAAGAAAACAGCTGTCATGGTTCTGACTTACGTGGAGAAGGTGTCCTCTTTCGCCTCGTCCATCGACCCTATCTTTGGCATTGTCTCCTCCCTGGTGGGTGTGGCCCGCAAGGGTCTCATGGACGAAGAGGGTCACGAGCTGGACGAGGACTTCCAGGCCATCCACAGCAAGCTGGAGAGCATCTCCGAGAAGAACCGGCAGTGCCTGATGCAGATCCGGATCGACGAGGTGAACGAGACCTTTGGCAAGTACGAGGAGTACATCAAGCATCAGTACGCTGCCTTCAACACCATGGTGGTGCAGATGAAGAAAGACCCAGACAACACGCCGCACTACATGCAGAACTTTGAGCGGATCTACGAACGGGACAAAATGGACACCGGTCTGGACGTGTACTACCGTGGCGTGATGGGTACAGGCTCGCTCTTCGGCAGGCCCCTGCTGAAGGTCTACCTGGAGAACTGCAACGCCGACGCTGAAATCATGGAGCGCCACTGCTCGCACGTGGCCCACCTCTTCCACATGGGCCTCATCGCCCTCATGGCTTATACCGCAATCACAGAGGATGATGAGGACGAGGTGCGGGAAAAGTGGGCCGCCAGGGTGCGCGACATCCAGGAGAAGATGCAGGAGATGCTCACTCTCTGCAACAGCAGGGATCTTGATCCGCCTTCTGATGACAAGAGTGTTGCTTCCTGAACCTTGATCAAAAAGTTTAGACCCATCACGCAGCTGTGGACCAATAGAAACACAGACCAATCATCTTATTATACCAAAAGAACATGCATAACCTCAGCTTTGTTTAGATTTTTTATCTCACTGTATTCAACATGGCATGTTTTTTTGTCTTCAATGTTTGACATAATCACTCCGAATAAACATATTGATGTGTCGGTTGACTATATGTATTATAATGGATTTTACATGGTGAGGTGGGATTCAATGTCTGCAACTCTGTGTGTGAAATTCAGGGTGACAAATGTAAACTGTCTTTTTTTTTAATTTTTAATTATCAAGTAGTAACGAAAGTTATTTGTAAAGAAAGAAAACATCAACAATGTTACACATTTCTTGGCAGATAACGTTTTGCTCTCCCACACTATCTAAAGTAGTCTATTGTCCTACCGGCTGGGCGGCAATTGAACGCACCACGACTCTTGTTTTCTGCGGCCAAAATTTCAGGCCGGCAGCGACTTTTAGCCTCAACAAACGCCCAGGAAATCCACCCGGAGAGGCCGAGGGTGGCCACTTTGAACCCCGAAAAGGACTCTGACGGTGGGGAGAAAGTGGTGCAAAGTTTGTATGGCTTTTCGATGAGTTTGACCACTCGAACGAGTATATGATGCAGTGTAGCATCCAAAGCTACGCTCGCCAAACAGCGTCAATTTGCCGTTAAAATAATGCAAATCTACGGAGTTAAGCTTCGCTTTAAATACCCAAGTGTTGTGGTGATTACAGAATTATGGATAGTTATTTGTGTTATTAGCCTGTTTAAAAGATAGAAGTGCGGTTTCCGGGGCGTGGCCATCATGAAGTCAACAAGTAGCTGTCTCATTTCTTGTATAGGACTTTTATGTTATTTGACACGATTAATTCCAACGTACCAATTGAATCAACGAGCAAATACAGCAGTATTAGTTTACAACAGGGGTGCATATCACCTTAAATATTTCACTCACACCCCATAATAACAGTTTATGTTCTACAAGGCAATTCTGCAAGAGCAAATAAAACATTCATTGAACTGTTAGGAAAAGCTAAAATATAAATGCACAAAATAGACATGTGTACACTGGTTAAAATGTGTCATCCGTCATGATTAAGACGTTAACTGTCGTGTGGCATCCCAGTCATGCCTCTCCACAGCATTTGGCCCTGAAAGCCGTCACCATGGGCAACGAGGACAGCCTCGAGGACGTGTTCGTCGCTGTCCTTCGACCCAAGAACCAAGTCAGCCTCAGCTCCAAGGAGTACAGAGCCAAAGCCTATGAGGTATGCTCAAATACAGTGACCCCTTTGAATGTGTTCAAAGCAAGTGGGAGTGGCAAGAAGAAGAAGAAAAGCATCTTGTTGATGGCGAGTTGATCACTATGTGTCTCAACATTTAGATCTTGCTGAGTGAAGTACCCTTGGAAGGGAAGGAGAAAAAAAAGAAGAAAATTCTCCCAGCGACCAAGATCCAAGCGGCAGGGGACAAATCCAAATTCATCTTGGACTATGTTGCTGACACCATCAAACCCTTGTCCAACAATCACAGCTTCATCGGTGAGCAAGGGACAATTCATTGTACGATTCACGGGGCTCGTTGTCAAATTTGCTTTTCAGGTAAACGTGTGGTTCATATGAAGAAATTCCCCCTGGGTGGGGACAACGACGTCAAAGAGGCGTCGCTGTTTGTGGTGCCGGTTGGCGTAAAAGGTGCGTGCCTGCTGCCGGGTCGCATTTTTTCCCCCCGTATGAAATCAGGAATAGTTAAAGGAGCGCTTGTCGACAGACAACAGCAAATCTGTCCACAACGCGGGCGGCCCGAGTTTCTACTGCCTGCAGGACATCATGAGGGTTTGCAGCGAGACCAGCACTCACTTCTGTCCCGTCACTGCCAAGATGCTCCTGTCCTTGGACAAGTGAGCTTGGACTTTGCATTATATTTAATCAAACTTTGTTTTAAGCCCTGCCACCTTTCTTCTCCATACAAATCCCAAAGTTTTAATCCTCAATCCACCAATCAGAAAACGGTGTTAAGATACAAACAACTGAATTACTTTTAGGTGGCTAGCAGAGCAGCACACCGTACCTCATGCCATCACGGCATTGTTCCGCCCATCGCCCTTGGAGAGGGTGAAGACCAACGTCAGCAACCCGGCTTACGGCGGCGAGGGCAGAGTGAGCGACGAGGGCCTGCACATGGGCTACACGGCGTTAGAGATCAAGAGCAAGATGATGTCCCTAGAGAAGGCGGATATGTGCATCCTAAACCCGCTCTATGGCTCTGATCTGCAGTACACCAACCGGGTGAGACCAGGTTTAGAAGTGTGATACTGCTTCCCGGGCTTGTGGCACTAAAACGCAATTAAAAGTAAAAAAGTATTTGTTCTCTGTCACTTCCACTTTTACTAAAACAGAACTCTGCCTGCAGGTTGACAAAGTTATCATCAACCCATACTTTGGGCTGGGAGCACCAGACTACTCCAAAATTCAGATCCCGACAAGGGAGACGTGGCAGCACGGCGCCAACTGCACAGCTGAGGACAAGTGAGGACTCAGTCCAGTTTCTCCTCCACTGTGTTGGTCATTAATTGTCAATTTGTCTTCGTAGGGAGCGTCAGTGGGTGGACGACTTCCCGCTTCACCGCAGCGCCTGTGAGGGAGACACGGAGCTGCTCGCCAAGCTCCTGGACAGCGGCTTTTCCGTCAAGCTGCTGGACAGCGACCACTGGGCCCCCATCCACTATGCTTGCTGGTGAAGCTTGACAAAGCCAAGCAACAACTTAAAAGTCACTTCATTTGATCGCTTCCTTGACATTTTCTTCTCGGTCCCTTCAGGCATGGCAAAGCCGAGGCGACCAAACTGCTGCTGGAAAAGGGTAAATGCAACCCCAACCTGCTGAACGGACAGCTCAGCTCACCTCTGCACTTTGCCGCAAGAGGTGGCCACAGCGACATTGTGCAACTCCTGCTGCAGCACCCCGAAATCGACCGGGTACGCCAAAAGACTTTCTATACCGCTTAAAATATTTCAATTGATCCTAATGTCTCTATTGATGTTTATTGTGGTACATTTTCTGTGCTCATTAGCACATAGAGGACCAGCAGAAGCGATCACCACTGCAAGTGTGTGAGGAGAACAAACAGAACGAATGGGAGGAGACTGTGAAGCTTCTGCAGCAAGCCAACAGCAAACCAGTCAGTCTCACAACCATCTTTTGAAGTTATGGTGTCATTTCATCGTATTTATTTTTCTTTGCTTTCTTTGCAGTACGAGAAGGTGCGCATCTACCGCATGGATGGCTCATACCGCTCCGTGGAGCTGAGGCACGGCAACAACACCACAGTGCAGCAGATCATGGAGGGCATGCGTCTGTCCCAGGAGACCCAGCAATACTTCACCATATGGATCTGCTCTGAAAACCTCCGTGAGATGACTTTCTAGAGCTAGTTCACATCTTATATGAATTCCCCCTTATTTTTAGGATTCTTTATGTTTTGAGAGCACAGTTTTTTTTAGCGATATATTTCTATGGAATAATAATGGGCATGTTTCACAGACCTGCAGCTGAAGCCGTACCACAAGCCGTTGCAGCACCTGCGCATCTGGACGGAGATCGTGACAGATCTGACTGTGCTGGACCCGCAAAGGGAGACGGCTCAGCTCTTCCTCCGCAGGGACGTCCGCTTGCCTCTGGAGATCGAGAAAAAGGTCACTTGGCTAAATTGCATGGCTTCAAACTTTGGGGAAGACTGTCTTCGATGTTTGGTTTTCTTTACAATGCCAAAAGGAGATATTTTTTACTTTTTCACTGCAGGTGGAGGATCCGCTGGCCATCCTCATCTTATTTGACGAGGCCCGGCACTGCCTGCTGAAGGGTTTCTTCCCGGCTCCCGACAGCAAGCTGATCACGCTGGCCAGCTTCCTGCTGCAGATCATTTATGGAAACTACGAAAGCAAGAAGCACAAACAAGGCTTCCTCAAGTACAATGCTGACTGCATCTCAATCTTGTCTTTATCACACACACAGTTTTACTCATGTTTTCTTCTTTTCAGTGAGGAAAACCTAAAGTCCATTGTGCCCATATTAAAAGTGAAAAGCAAAGCGTACCACTGGACCAACAGGATTCTTCATGAATACAAAGTAGAGTGGAACCTTAAAGGACTTTGAACAAGTTTTCCTGTCATTGTTGAAAACCTTTGAGTTCATTTGCCAACAGGCACTGAGCACCAGTGAAGGCGTGAGCAAGGAGATGCATCACTTGCAGCGGCTCTTCCTGCAGAACTGCTGGGACATCCCCACCTATGGTGCCGCCTTCTTCACGGGCCAGGTGTACACCAAGGCCAGCGCCAGCAACCACAAGGTTATCCGCGTCTACGTTGGCGTTAACACCAAGGGGCTCCACCTCATGAACATGGAGACCAAGGTGTGGAGTCGCCTCATCTTCTCATTGGATGATCCCTGGCCTCTTATTTGCTTGCGTTTTCATGCTTTGTGGTCATCTTGTAGGTGCTTCTCATCAGCTTAGAGTATGGCACATTCATGTGGCAGCTAGGACACGCTGACCAGTACTTCCAAGTGCACAGCGGCGAGAACAAAATGAACTTCATTGTGCACACCAAGCAGGTAAAAGCAATTCAGGGAAAAATGAACATTGAGAAGCTTTTTCCAAACATGCTGTAAAGAAAAAGAATAAAATGGTGACATATTTTTAACATGTTTGAAACATGATCTGAATGAATGTCTCTCCTAATTGTTGATAGGCTGGCCTCATCGTGAAGCTATTAATGAAACTTAGCGGACAGATGACACCCAACGACAAAGGCCCTGCAGACAAATATGCTTACGGCTGAACCAAGAGTGCTCGGGACAACACAGCTGCCAAACCATTTCAACGCTGAATAATAATTGACGACAACTTAGGGCAGTTTGCTCATGTATTCTCATTTTCACAAGTTCTGTGAGTGTGTGTGTTTTGACAAATCTCAATTTCCATGCTATGTAAATATGTTTATTTAATAATTTGTTATAATAAATTGAATGTTTGAATAAGAGTCTATGTATTTTTCATATATTGTTAAATTTTGCTCAATTGGGGGATTCATTAAAGAACATACAATGCAAACAAATTTACAATACAGAGCTTCTATCGTTTTATAACACGTTACAAAAAAATGGAAACAATTAATGGCATTTCCATTTCAGTGGTTAATATGTTAAGTTACGGGCTTCAAAGTGCACCAAATAAACTTGTAAGTGAATGTACAGCTGTATACAGCCTACTTTTTGCGTAATTTTGGCTTTGTGATTTGCAGTGAGATTTAAAAATAGTAAATTAATTGGCTCAATGAAATTTGGGGAAAACTGGTTTATTTATTATAACAATTTGAAGCTAACGAACAGCAAGTTTTAGCCACTAAAAGGCAAAACTTTTAGCCGAAATAACTTTAAAAGCGTTAAGTAGAACGTAATGACTTAAGTTACCTTTATTGCGGCATTAACGTACTTTCTAACGGTAAAAGTGGAGTGAACACGCACGTAACGAACCATTTCCGCAACTTATCTCACGAAATTATATGATCTTTTTTAAACAAAAAAGACGCGTGAGGGTCCAACGCTTTGATCAAAAAACGATAAGTTATTATTTATTCGGCCACGCGGTGACATCATAACACCCGAGATCGGTTCGACGAAAGCAGCCAATCACAGCAGCGTTCACTTGAACGACACGAAATCAACAGCCAATCGTATAAGTCAGTCGGTCAGGCGGGGGCGGGGCCGTTTTTGACAGGTAGAGACGGCTGGGACTCAACACCGGCGCTCCAATATTTTTGACTGGAGTTGTCTTAGATCGTAACGATCCCTTTGCGATCGCCAAAAAATAAGCTTTAAACATGTCAATGCATTTATATCACTTGAGCACTAAGCTGCTCGGTGACACTGTGGGCAAAATGAACGACAACCTAACGTCTTGGGTCCTGGCAGCTTCTGTTGTTACGCTCACATTGGGATATTTTTACAGCAAAATGCATAGACAGATTTCTGACAAGAATGTGGTAAGTTGTCTCAAAGTGAATGAATCTGACACTTCTATTCTAATATGTTGGTTTTAATGATTCTTTTTTTTTACCCTTCCAGAAATGTCCACCTTACATCCCTTCCTGTGTCCCCTTCCTAGGACATGCTGTTGCATTTGGCAAAAGTCCCATTGACTTTTTGGAAAATGCCTATGAAAAAGTAAGTTTAATCTAAAATGATTCAAAATAAGGAAGCGACATAAACACAAATGATTAAACCTCTTAACGTCCTACCCCGCCACAGTATGGACCGGTGTTCAGCTTCACCATGGTAGGCAAAACCTTCACGTACCTTCTGGGAAGCGACGCAGCTTCATTGCTCTTCAACAGCAAGAACGAAGACCTCAACGCCGAGGACGTCTACTCACGACTCACCACGCCGGTCTTCGGCAAAGGAGTCGCATATGACGTCCCCAACCCGGTGAGAGTCTGCTGGAACACACACAATGTCATTCAAAATAGTGACACCATAAATGTTGACCTACGTGTGTAGATCTTTCTGGAGCAAAAGAAGATGCTGAAGACGGGCCTGAACATTGCTCACTTCAGGGAACACGTCAAGATCATCGAGGCAGAGACCATTGATTATTTTCAGAGATGGGGAGACAGCGGCCAGAGCAGTAAGAAATAATTGATCGAATTTGAATTGTGATCACGATTTTGGCTGTTGCGACATGCACAATATGGATACTGTGAGGCATAAAATAACAACGCACGAAGCATTGGTTATCTCCCACTATGATTTGTTGTTATGATTCTTTTGCTCCTTTCAGACTTGTTCGAAGCGCTGTCCGAGCTCATTATCCTGACAGCCAGTAGCTGCCTGCACGGAAAGGAGATCCGCGGCCTGTTGAATGAGCATGTGGCTCAGCTCTACGCTGACCTGGATGGAGGCTTCAGTCACGCCGCCTGGTTGCTGCCCGGATGGCTGCCGCTCCCCAGCTTCAGGTGGGATGATGAGATTATCATCATAGGTGATCCTATCAGAAATCTGATATTCAATAAAAGTGTTCCACCATGTGTTTGCATTTGAAACGCATGAATTCACACATTAACATTCTTTTCTAAGAACCTATCTGCAGTTATTATTTGAAAAACTCCACTTTTTGTACTTTTTTGAAATACCATCAGATTCCACAAGATGGCGACAAAGCCACATCTAAGCTCTAAACAATTGCACAGTCCAGAAGGACCAGCAGAATGAATGCATGAAATAGAGATGTGCAAACTGTTTAATTTTTTTTACCTATTTAATTGTTATTTATGTATTTATCAAGTACACGGATGGAGATTATTTTTAACTGTCATCATTAGAAAGCGGGACAAAGCTCACCGGGAGATCAAGAACATCTTCTTCAAGGTGATCCAAAAGCGAAGAAGCTCAGAGGAGAAAGTGGATGACATCCTGCAGACACTCATGGACGCCACCTACAAGTAAAAAAAATCCTGTTGAATTCTGGTTGAGTTCAAAGTGGCTTTCAAATTTATTTGTTTTATCCGATCCATCAGGGACGGACGACCTCTGTCAGACAACGAGATTTCCGGCATGCTGATCGGCCTCCTGCTGGCTGGTCAGCACACGTCGTCAACCACCAGTGCTTGGTTGGGTTTCTTCCTGGCCAGGGACAAAGACATACAGCAACGCTGCTTCACTGAGCAGAAGGCCGTGTGTGGCGACCACCTGCCCCCCCTCCACCTGGATCAGGTACCACAGCCTATAACACATGTGAATGAATTCATAGGTTATTAATGATGTCATCTTCAGCTGAAGGACCTCAGCCTTTTGGAGCGTTGTTTGAAGGAGACTCTGAGGTTGCGACCACCCATCATGACCATGATGAGGATGGCTCGCTCTACTCAGGTAATGAGGGTCTTAGGGAGTGAAGTTCCCTGCACAGTCTAAAAGAAGAAGTAACTTTGATGTCCTCCAACGGTTCCACAGACTGCATCAGGTTTCACAATTCCTGCGGGACACCAAGTGTGCGTCTCCCCAACTGTCAATCATCGACTGCACGACACGTGGCGTGAGAGGACACAGTTTGACCCCGACCGCTACCTCCATGACAACCCTGCTGCCGGCGAGAAGTTTGCCTATGTGCCTTTTGGAGCCGGTACGTAACCCTTCCGCTCCATACTTTTATTGTTCCAGTATATGGGTCATTCTACCAGCATTTTTTCAAAAACTGACAATTTTTTGATAATTTGGTTGTTGACTACCTATGCCGGTTACACATACACTGGATACGAGTTACAATACATAAAGTGAAATGCTATTTGAATACTAATTTTATTTTAGGTACTTTAATTAGTGTCGAAAGTAAATATTCGATATTTTGATCAAGGGCTGCTAAGATAACTGGTGAAGATGAAACTTGTAATGAAAAAATAAACTTTATGTCGTTTTCTGAAGACGAGAAACGGTTGAGAATGAATGCTAATGTTAGCCTACATCCTAGCTGTTAGCTGCGATGCTAACTGGTCAACAACATACTTGGATGTCTATTAAGAAAATCGATGATATCAATGTTTTTATGAGTATATATGTGAATAATAGGTTTGTGCCGGTTTGAATATGGCTGTAAACGTTGAGAAAACCTTAAACGTTTAAGGGCGGACTTACCTTTGAGCGGCAGATTGTCGGTCATTAGTTTGATGACGTCACTTCCGCCAAGGTCACTAAAGTTTCAGTAATATTTTTATACTTTTAGAAACATTTTTAAATGTAATAACATTTGTGTGTCGCACATATGTTGAGAAATTATGAAAATATAATTATTTATTTTCTCAACTAATTTGTATAATGCATGTGCTTTTTTCTGTATTTTGTGCAAATATTATTAGCCAAATGACCCATCAAAAATATATATATATATATTTTCTTTTAATACAGGGAGACATCGCTGCATCGGGGAGAACTTTGCCTACGTGCAGATCAAAACCATCTGGTCCACATTGTTGCGCCTGTACGACTTTGACCTGGTTGACGGATACTTCCCCACCATCAACTACACCACAATGATACACACACCCCACAACCCCATCATCGCATACAAAAGAAGGAAACACTGAGGACTTGGAAGCAAACATCAGTTTCACGTCAAATGGACCACTAATTCAGCATCAGTACTGTGAGGAAACTGATGAAAGCCTTGCAATCATGCTACCTTCTATGACTTTGTCTTACAATAAAGAAAATTGCTCTTCGTTCTCTGAAAGTGTCCAAAAAAAGGCCACGTTTGTTCTTCGCAAGGAACTTCGCATAGAATGTATTGTGAGATTGAGACATTGTGTCTTCTTCCTACTTCTCTGAAATGTAAATACAAAATGACGTTTGTAAGTGCTGACAGATCTGACGAATACAAATAAATGTGAGTCTTTTGTAATCAACAATGATAAAAATGCACACTCAAATCTTTTCCTTTATTTCAGTTTTTGACAAAATAGCCAGAAAAGCCTCTATAAAAATACGCTCTCTACAAATGTCTTCAGGCCTTGACAGAAAACGTGTAGAAGAATCCAGTTAAGCCCCTTCCTTGCAACCAACACCCACGCAAACATAAATTAATCTGAAAAATCTTTTTAAATTATCCACAAACAAAATGTACACCATTTGTTGTTGAATTAAATTACATATCATTCAAGTGGCACGGCGACAAAAACAAAAAACGAGACGCAAACCTGTCGCACGCCGATTTTGAAAATAGTGTTTTGGTCCATGTGGAAAGAGAACAGTTCGCATCGGTAAAGGCAACTTGTTTTTTTTCGGCGTCTTATCTTCTCAAGCCGAAATGTAATGGAGCAAGCGACGACGACGCACCTGCAGAAGAAGAAACAAGATATTTCAGAGGAGGGATTCCGTTGTAACATGTGGCATATTGTGAGTGATGAGAACCTGACGTGACGCTCCCCAGCCTCCTCTGCAGGGCCTCCAGTCTCGAGATGTAATCGGTGAGGGCTCGGTCGGGGTCGTAGCTCTGCAGGTGGGCGCACGTGAGCATCCCGGGGTCTCCGGCCGCATGAAACCTTAGATGCAAGAAATGAATCATTAAAAGTTACTGTTGTTAAGCCTCGGTGGAGGCTCCTGAATTTCAGCCTACCTGTGCTGTGCGGAGCAGATGGGTGACCTGGGGGATTCCCGCCCGCTGCGTCCTCTGCTTGAGCCCCCTCCTCGGTACATGTCCACGCCCACGCCCGGGTGGAGGTAATCAGTGCCTGAAGAACAACAAAACTCAAGTTGACTAATTGTATGATTAAAAATAAATTTGAGAAGAGCCCGCCCGTGCCTAATTATGACTAGCATTTTTAGCAATTAGCATGATAGGATTTATTTACCAATCATTTGCGTGGCTTCACTTTTCTGGACGCCGAAGGAAGTCGTGTTGCTCATGCCTGTCGTTTTCTGCCAGCGCTTGACCAGGAAACGCATTCTGGTACACAACAAAATGAGCAAGCTCAGTTAAAAAATCCACTGACTTATTTTCTCTGTCGACTCACCTGGAGAGGGCGATGGAGACGCGCACGGCCGAGCGGAAGCGCATGAGCCCTCGGCTGCGCTGCCCTCGGACGCCGCCGGCGAGCCCGTCCGAGGGCCGACCGCCCATCCTGTAGAGCAGGGCGAGCGTGGCTTCCTCGCACTCCTGGAAGCTGCCCAGCAGCAGCAGCAGGTACTTCTTCTGGTAGATGAGAGCCTTCCGGAAGCTCTCCGAGCGCAGGTACCTGCCGTACATCCTCTGCACGGGCACAGGCGAGGATACAACTTAATTTTAATGCAATGCATTGAAAAGTAATTTTTTTATCAAACAATATTTCCTTCCGACCTTGAGCGCAGTGTTGTCTGCCTCGGGTCCGGTTATCTCCCTCAGCGTCTGGGTCCTGATCTCCCCTCGGAGCCGGGCCACCTGAGTGAGGGCTTGATGTAGGGCTTTCTCTAAGCGGACCTTCTCCCGACGCCACGTCTCCTTCTCCTGAGAGAGCAGCAGCATGTCGGCAGAACCCGGCCCGGACGCGCCTCTCCTCCCGCTGGACTGTGAAAGGGTGACGAATAGGATTTCTACCACTGCTATATTGTAGATTTTTAAGGATTTTTTTTTTTTTTACAATAAATAAATTGGTACTCACATCATCGCCTGTGTGCCGGTAGCAGCGGAGTTCTTCTTCCAGACGCAGCAAGTGGTTCCTCAGGTCATTCTTCTCCTCCGTCAGCCGGCCCACGAAGCCGGTCAACTCGGCATTCTGCCGAAGCAGACGCTCTGTCAGGGAGGAGGATCCTCCTGCCAACTGGGCGGAGTTCTGAAGAGCAGGTGAACATCTCATTAGTCATCATACAGCCATCTTCCATTTTGTGTGGAGAATTATTTTAGTATTGTTATGTTTACGTTTTGATTTTATTCTACACTCACCTCAGGGATAGATGGGAGAGCTGGCGATTGCTGCAGCATGTTGATGACGTCATCAACACTGGACTGGAGCACCAACAGGTCTTCTCCGGTGATCTCAGCAGTGGGCTTGCTGGCCATGCTGCGGACCTTGGAGGCGACGAGGTGCAGTTTACCCAAGACGGTGTCTGTGGTGCGCCAAGGGCCCTGGTGGTGGTGGTGGTGCGGCCCGGGCGACGTGCCTTGCCCGGCCCCGCCCTCTCGAGCCAACCTCTCCTCCAGTCGCTCCTTGTCCTCCTCCAGGCTTCTCCTCCTCGCCTCCTCTCTCGCAAGCAGGTCCCGGGTCTCCGACAGCCGTGCTTTCAGGTTGTCCAGCTGTGCCAGGGCATCCAGCAGAGCTTCGTTGCTCTCCTTGGACTTAAGGTCCGCCAGAGTCAGCTCCTCGTCCTTTCTCAACACTTCCAGCTTCTCAGCCTCCATTTGGCTGAGGAGTTGCACCAACTAGAAAACATTTTCAAAAAACATTTTCTTGATTTGAAATTTGAGAGAGGATCTTTTATTAAATGTAAAACTTGCTTTTACAATTGATAAAACAAGACTAAAAAAAATGGCCATCACACAACAGCTACCTGTGCCTGCTTGTCATCCAACTCTTGGTGCAGTCCTTCCAGAAGGTTCTCCTCCTGGCTGACTTGGGCTCCACTTCCCCGTAGCTCCCTCTTTGTTCCCAGCACGGAGCTCATCTCCCGCGCCTTGGCTCGCTCCGTCTCCAGCTGCACTTGGAGCTCCTGGAGGCGCCTGTGCAAGCTCAGCTTCTCCCGCTCAGCCTGCTGGCAGAAGCTGGAGGAGGCCTGGCGCTCCTCCTCCAAGTTGGATGTCAGCTGCTCCGCTTGTCTCTTTTGCTCCTCCAAAGCCAGGTTCAAGTCCTTGGAAACGAATTCAAAGTCAATTTGTGTTGTGCCGCTGAGGGCTGGCGCGGTCTTACCTCCAGTTGTTCTCGAGCGTTCTCCTGGTTCCTCTCGGCGCGACACCGCTCCTTCTCCACGGCCCACTGAAGCTCACGGCCTTTCCGGCTTTCCTCCAACAGCTGTTCATTCAGCACGTCCACTTCAGAGACTTTCTTCGATACCTCGGCTCTGTATTGAATGACAAGATGCTAAGCGACCCAAGAAATCATTGAGTTGAATTTTCCAGTCGGGTCCAATCTAACCTGAGCGCATCCAGTTCTTTAAGGTGCTTGTGCTGAGAAATGAGTGTGGTCTCCAGCTCTAGCTTGGTCTGCGATAGTTCTCCCTTCAGCTCCTCCATCAGCAGCCGGTCGACCCGCGGTGGTCCGTCGGCGTCGCCTCCCCCACGATGCTCCGTCGCACCCAAAAGCGTAGCAGGTGGAGCACCTGAAGGAGCGAATCAAAGTGCGTTTTCCCTTTTGTATGTCTTTCGATTTCTATGTCGTTAGTTTTGAAGAGCCTCACCTTGATGCGGGCGCGCCATCCGACTTCGGAGCTGATGGATCTCAGCGATCAGACTGGACCGGTCAGCGGCGTGGAGGGAGCCCATCGCTTCTCTGTGCTGAGCATCCTGGACACGGACCAACGTTGGATTGATGAGAAAAAAAAAATACAATATGTAATATTCAATGACAGTGAAATTACTGTTACCTGCTCGGCCAGTCTGCTCTCCAACTGGTTGAGGTGGATGACAGCGTCACTTGTGTCCACCACGTCTAAGTGGCTGAAGAGGGCGTTCTTGAGCACACTACGCTCTCTTAGAAACACCTGGCGCACCGCTTCCAAGAGCTCAGCGCGCCAATCCGCCGAGTCGCCCGACATCTAGCAGGACACAAATGTTTCATTTGATTTTGTTTTATGTATCGGTTTTACCGTACACTTCAACTTTGAGTGAGAACTAAACAAAAACCTGTGTGGTCTGCATGTGAGCGATGAGGCCTTTGAGGGACTCCACGGTAGCCATCAGGGCATCTCTCTCCTTAAGCCAGACCTGCAGGTTCAACTGGCCGCCGGGTTCGCTTTCAGAAACGGGAAGCTCTGACAGCGAGAGAACCTCCATGCCCTCCTTGTGCACCTCACGCAGCAACGACTGCAGGGAGAAACGACAATTTGGGTTTCAAACCTCAGTTAGGGGTTTAAGTTAGGATTTACAAGAAGACTAATGTCCAGAATAATTCTAGAGTCTGGTTTTACCTTGATCCTATCAGGCAATACTGGATCGTCCGCCTCTCGTCTGGCACCTTCAGGAGTCACCCGAAACTCCTGCTGAAGTCCACTAGGAAGGTCATACCCGGTCCTCTGGCTGTAGTCGGAGCTGCTGTCTGCAACGAGGAACAAGAGGACAAATAAGATATGGATGAAATTGTATTTTACTGGAAAGATGAACGCCTCGAATCATTGCTGCATCAATATTGACCTTACCACTTGTGTAGCCATCTTTGAATTGTGACAGCAGCACATCTTGTCTCGATGAGGGGACCTAAAAACAGAATTTCATCAGTAGTTCTAAAAAAAACATTTAAATAACGAAAATGTATTTGATGGCTCACCTCGGCAACACGCAGCTTGTCGATGACGGTCTTGAGCGCCTTGCACTCGTCCTCCAGGTTGTGCGCATCGCGTCGCAGCGCGTCACTTTCCGAGATGTGCCGCGCCTCCATGTCCAGGATTTCGGCGGCGTGCAGCTCCTGCATTTGGACCACCTTCTCCCGGAACTCTCCCATCACCTCCTCCAGCTCCTCGTTGACGGCCGTCTGCGTGGAAGCGTCCGCCGAGGACGGCTCGGGACTTCTGGAGGGCGCGGAGCTTTTCCTGGAAAGAGACGTCTTGTCTTTGCTCCCCCTGGTGAGGGGCTGCTTGCTGCTCGCTTTCTTCTTGGGCTGGGAGGTGGAAGAAGTGGAGGAGAAAGGCTGAGGGGACGCAGCAGGGGAAGGAGAGGTCGAAGCAGAGTCGGCAGCCTTTGTCAGGGCCGCTTTTGTGTCCCGGAGTTCATTTTTCAACTTGGAAATGGAGTCCTCGTGGAGCTTGATTTCCTCCTGGAGCTTCTCATTGAGGGATTTGGAACAACTCAGATCTTCTTTGGTAGTGTCGGCAATCTTCTTCACTTCCTGGAGCTCCTCTTTCAGCTGCAAAATGGATACCTCGCGGAGCTGGATTTCCTCATTGTGGGATTTGGAGTTTCTCAGTTCGTGTGTAGAGTCCACGTTCATTTGGACCTCTCGGAGTTCCTCTTTGAGCTTTAAAATGTTGACGTCCCGCAGCTGAATGTCTTCTTGTAGCTTGTCATTGTGGGATTTGTAACTGTTGAGTTCTTCTTTGGTGGAATCCAAGTTCTTTTGGACCTCCTGGAGGTCTTCACTGAGTTTACAAATGGAGCCCTCACGCACTTGAATGTCTTCCTGAAGCTTTTCATTGTGGGATTTGTAACTTGTCAGCTCTTGAGTGGAGTCCATGTTCTTCTGGACCTCTTGGAGCTCCACTTCTAGTTTAGAAATAGAGACCTCACGCACTTGAACGTCCTCCTTGAGCTTCTCATTGTGGGATTTGTAACTGTTCAGTTCTTCTTTGGTGGAGTCCAAATTCTTTTGAACCTCCTCAAGTTGTTCTTTGAGATTCGAAATGGAGACTTCGCATTCCTTAATGTCCTCCTGAAGCTTCTCATTGTTGGATTTGTAGCTGCTCACTTCTTTGTTGGTGGAGTCCACATTCTTCTGGACATCCTGGAGTTCCTCTTTGAGCTTTGAAATGGTGACCTCACGGAGCTGGATCTCCTCCTTGAGCTTCTCATTGTGGGATTTGTAACTGTTGAGTTCTTCTTTGGTGGTATCAATGTTCTTTTGGAACTCTTGGAGCTCTTCTTCTAGTCGACTAATAGACTCTTCACGCACTTGAGCGTCATCCTGGAGCTTCTCATTGAGGGATTTGTAACTATCTATTTCTTTGGTGGTGTCCACCTTCTTCAGGGCATCCTGGAGCTCCTCTTTCAGCTTCATAAGGGAGACCTCGCGGAGCTGGACATCCCCTTGGAGTTTCTCATTGTTGGATTTGTAGCTGCAAACTTCTTCTTTGGTGGCATCCATGTTTTTTTGCAACTCCTGGAGCTCCTCCTTGAGTTTAGAAATAGAGACCTCACGCACTTGAATGTCCTCCTGGAGTTTCTCATTGTGGGATTTGTAGCTGTTGAGTTCGTCTTTGGTGGAGTCGGCATGTCTTCGGACCTCTTGGAGCTCCATGAGAAGGTTTGTCCTGTCTGCCTTGTCCTCTTCGGCTTTCACCTGGACAGAAAATATAAATCTGAATATCTAGTAGCAATAGGTCATTCATTAAAAAAAAAAAAAATAGCGTTTGAATTTCTCTCCCAATGAAGTTGATGATCAACTTGGTACTTACTTGTAAAAGGTCTTCTTTAAGTTGAGCGATGGTCAGTTCCCGCTCCTGTGGGGGAGAACAAAAACAAACATTGACATGTCATACTTGAATAGTTTTTGTCATCTACAGCTTTATCAATACCTGCAGAAGCTCCTGCAGTTTCTCCAGCTTCTCCTTGCAGCTGTTCAGCTCCTCTTTGGCGAGCGCTGCCTCCTTCTGGGTCCTCGTCAGCTCTTCTCGCAGAGCCTGCGTCTCCTTGTCTCCTCCAGAAGATACCTGGGGTCAGATAATTAGTGAGCTGCTACTTTCATGGGGTAAAACCATGACAATTTAGATGAAGTGTACCCCCTCAAGCTGCTCCTTAAGTTTTTCGATTGTTTCCGTTTTGTCCTAAGAGAGAAAAGTATTACTAAATGTTCCCCTTAGAGAAGGTTTGGACTTAAAAAAACAACAACTTATTGGTTACTTTGAGTTCCTCCTGGAGCTGCTGGCATAGCTCCATTTGGTGGTCCAGCTGTTTTTTGGCAGCCGAGGCTTCATCTCCGGCCTGTTGAAGTTCCGACGAGAGCGCTTGGTCACCAGCTGAGGCCTGCTACAAACAGACAGAGGGGTTGTCATGGATTTAGGTCTCGGTTCTTAACATGTCATTTTACAAACGTTTTAATATTTCAAATTAAACTGTCCGAGGCCAACGTGTGCACGATAGCTTATCTAAACTTTTTTACCTCCACAGCTGCAGACGTTCTAGGATGCTTTCCGCCCGTCATCTGTCTCAGGAGATCCAGGAGCGCCGTCAGCCTCTTCTCGTACTGAGCCTCCTTCGAACTAGTGAGCAGCTGCTCCCGAAGCTCGTGGTTCTTCTGAATGCCACTTAAACTGGCTTCAAGCTCATCAAGCTTCTGGTGCAGGTGGCCCACCTTGTCGCCCTGATGGTCTTTGGAAGCCTGCTGCTGCTGAAGAGCGTCCAGGGTGGCTTGGCTGACCAACGCCGCGGCAATTTTCTCCCTTAAATGCTCCTCTAGGGTGAACACTTTCCCCTGGAGCTCTTCGGCGTACTTTCGACAGCTGCTCAGCTCGGCATCTTTCTTGCCGGCTGTGTCCTCCAGCTCGTGGACACGGAGACGGAGCTCATCCACGCTGGATGTGGCGCTCCTCTCCAGAGCTTGCACTTGGGCCTGCGCGACCACGAGGTCGGCGGTTTTCTGCCTCAGGGTCTCCGTGAGGTCCTCCGATTTCTCGGTGCTCTCCTTCAAGCACCGGTGCGTCTCCAACAGCTTGCCGTGCTCCGCTTTGAGGTCGCGGAACTCTCCGGAGACGAGGTCCATCTTCTGCTTCAGCTCGTCGTAATCGTACTCCTTACCCGCGTGGGCCTCGTCATCCTCTTTGCGCTCCATGTGGACCAGCTCCTGCTGGAGTTTGTCGATGACTGCGTTGAGCTGCTCCAGCTCCTCCTCGCTCTTGCGTTTGAGACGTTCCTGCTCGCTGCGCAGGCACTCCACCTGCGACTCCAGGTCATTGATCAGCGCATCCCGCTTATCGATTCCCTGAAAAGGTGACCCAAAAAATATGAGCACACCAAATAAAAAATAAATGTTTCCATCTGCTTCACCTCTTTTGGAAGAAACATTTGAGTCTCCGCTTTACAAATATATTTTTTGAAGTCATTTTGGATTACACCAGGGATGGGCTAAGTATATCCCAAGCACCTGGAGGATTTACGTGACTAAAAAGAAACTATTTTAGCTATTTCAATTTGACCTCATCATTTGTTAAAGAATGAAATGTGGCCTTCAAGCCCACCCCTTGGATGAAGCGTTCATTTCACACGGAAACTCAAGCGTTTGAATGAGTCACCACACAACGAGCACATGGATTTACTTACCAAGACAAACACAAGACCACAAAATGGATGCCACCAAAAAATGAGAAACACCACACACGACCATGAAGCTATGCACACACCGAACAGGCTGTCACGTTCCGTTTTGTGCGTGCATAGACATGGCTTGTTACCTTGTTGCCAGACGTTTTCTCCATGTGTTGGAGCTTAGTGTTCTGTTCATTAAGAAGTGCTATTGCCCTGTCCTTCTCCTCCATCACCTTCAAGAGTCAAGAGATTATAATGTGATGGAATGAACATGCCACGGTAAATATAAGAGAGTCCAGAGTCAGTCTGGATGACTAAATGCTTGACGTTGAAGTTGTCATCTGGCAGACATGGGAACTGGTCAGTTTTCCATTTTGTTCTAGCCTATTTTCTATTTCATTTTTTCCCGACTTTTAAATCTGGACCTGTTTAAATGTTTTGTCTGTCACAGATTGTGACCATAGTTTTGAGAAGCACACAACACTGTGAAGCGACCACCCCAGAGTCTACTGGAACATGCCATTGTCCTCTAATTATTTTTAATGGTGCATTGCAAACCAAAGACATCTGTTGGCAGGTTACCTGGAGCATGCTCTCCCTGGTTTCTAGGAACTGTTGCTGGCTGCTGATCTCCTTGCGCTGAATCTCCAGTTGCATGTGGAGCTGCTGCATCTCCTCGTTCTTGTTCTCCAGCTCCTCCCGGAATTGCTCCAGCTGTTCCTCCAGGTGACAGATCTGAAGGAGAAGATGGCCAACCTTAGGATGATAGACAGTGATGTGATCCCAAGCGAGAGCAACAGAAAGGTACACGACCTCCTTCTCTTTCCGGTCCAATGCTTCTCTTTCGGTCTGCAGCTGAACCTCCAGCGTGGAGTCCTTTGCCTCAGTGACGGATGCATGATGAGTCTTTTGTTCGTCCTTTGACACAAAATGAAACAAAATATTTTAACTGGTATTAGGGTCAAGAAAAAGTATTGGAATGTGGGAAGAGCACGCACTGCATTCAGTCGTGGTTCATTTACAAACATTGTCTGTGTTGGAACAGCCCACACATTGTTCTCTCTTCTGTTCAGCCCCTCCCACCCCTGAGACCTCCTCTTAAAGTCAGCCCCCATCGCCATGCTCCCTCACCATACAATGCGGCGTGCTCACACACCCCCACCCTCCGGTGTTCCTAACCTTCTCCAGGGACTCTGCGCTGGCCAGCAGGGCCTGCTCCAGCTCGCGGACGCGGCTCTCCAGCTTGTCAATCTCCTGGTTGCGCTCGGCCAGATCGCGATGCAGCTGCTCCGAGCCCAGCAGCAGCTCGCTGCACCAGTCCGCCTTCTCCTTTAACTGGGAGGTCAGCTGCTCCACCTGATTAGTGCAAAAAAGGGAGGAAAAAAAAAGCAAGGAAGAGACGTTGAAAAGACTCGCTTAAGGATACCAATTGCTACACGGTGTAGCCGGCACATACACAGCTAGCTTGGAGGTCAGCTGATCCACCTGAGAAAGGAAGGAGGGAGGGTGGGTGGATGGGAGAAAAGAAGTGCAGGGTGAAGGAGAGAGAGCTTTCATCCAAGGTTGACAAACCACACAGAATCATTAAACAAGGGATCCCACCTGGAGGAGGAGAAGGAAGAAGAGCAAGGAGGGGAAGACACCCTAAAAATGCACAAAGGGAGGGGCTGGGAATTTTCAATGCACTTCAGCAAGGGTGGACAAACTTTTGTGCTTGTGGGGCATATGGTATTCTTTTTTTAATTCTATTTTATTGACTAGACACCAAAGAATACAAATAAATGAATTAACATAAATTAAAAAATTTTTGGGATACATTAATGCAACAATTAGAACTCTGCGTTATGTAAATAAATGCTCAATGGTCTGATTTAATGAACAGCCCGGGGCCATTGTTTCCCCACCCCTGCACTAAACGGTCTTCAGGGTTTTGGGGGGGGGAGGAGGAGGGGCACATTTAGCGACTAGAAGCAGTACCTTTAAGAACACTCCATCCACCTGCAAAGACCAGGGAGAGAGGAGGTGGGAGGAGCGTCAAGGAGCACAGAGCACCAAGGCAAACACAAAAAAAAGAGAGAGAGAGGTGACGCAATGAGGAGGAAGTAAAGGAAGCTATGGAAATTTTTCCAGGTATTTAAAAAAAATAAAAATAAACAAATTAGTAAGACGTCACCACCGGGGTCACTCCCTGTGAGTTGGAAGCACAAATAATATTAGAGAAGATGATTCAACCCTTCCATGCAAGTTGAAAACAAAGAAGTCTAACTATCGTTACAGCAGAGAAGTGTGGAGGATTACAAGCTAGGGTAAATCGATTGTGGCGTTACCTGTTGGCTTCTATGCTCCGAGCCGCCGGGAGACCTCTGCTGGTTCTTCAGCTGCTGCTCCAGAAGCTGGATCTCATTCTGGAAGACGTCACGCTCGTGTTCCCGGTCCACTGCTTGCTCCTAGAAACAAGAAAGCGAGAACACGCTACTTTCATACAACAGTCTTCATACTTACAGCGAATATAGTTTTTGTGATATAAAAAATGAGAGCAAGCTTACATCAAGGAAGCGCCGGTTCTTGTCCAGCTGCTTCTCCAGCGCCTGGATCTGCTGCTGGAGGTCTCTGGTCTCGGTCTTCCGGCAGTGCTCCAGCTCAATCACCCGGTTGACCTGCTCCTCCAGCTCGGCCTCCATGGTCTTCACCTGCTTCATGAGGTCGGCACTCTCCTTCTCCGCCTGGCGCTGCACCTCCACCTTCTCCTTCATCAGCTTTTCCGTCTCTTCCAGGAGATCTGAACGGGCACGCAGGTGTCAGTGCATGGACATTCATTTTAATTGATGATATTTTGGTTATGAAAAGGATGCTGAGGCTACGGAAGAATCCATTTAAATTTTCACTGTTACTTAAACCTTCACAGTGGATATTTGATATGTGTAGGCCTAATCCAGACGTTGGCTTATCCTCAGACAAACATCCCATTCACTTTTCCAAAATGACCCATCGCCGCCACCACCAAGACGATTCTCGTTCCGCTACCATGAGAATGGTTTCTTCCTCATTATTTCACCGAGGAGCAAAAGCCCACCCGCCGCGGGATTAGCAGTGAGAAGGTAGGACAAGTGTGTGAGTGACAGACCATAACATTACAATATCCATGCCCAGGAAGCATCGACAGGAGGGGAGGAGGGGAAATTGCAATCTGGTGCAGATAATAATCAGTAAAAAAAAAAAAATACTGATGATTAGGAGACCGGCGTTACTTTCATTCCATCATGCTCTATTACTCAATCCAAGATGCTGGGCAAGTTTAGTGAAAAGCAAAAAAAAAAGTGAAGCAAAAGGTTAGTGATTGTGATCGTAAGGCCAAAAGCAAGCACGAGCTTTGAGTAAGTCAGATACGTAAGTTGGCTTAGGGTTACGGATCTCACGGGTTAGACAATTATAGAGGGAGAGGAGCTGAGCCATGCTCAAAGTGGACACACCTGCTTCAGGTGCTGCAACCATTGCAGCTTCAACTAGGCCTACAGGAGGATAAGAAAGCACACGAGTTGAACATGCTTTGCTTTTGTGTCGCCAACAGGAACATCTCAGAAGAAAAAGATGTAGTAGTAGTTCTCACGAAGCACATAGCATGAAAGGAAGTGGTTTTCTTAAATTGCCCCATGTTCTAAAATGTGGAGGATACTCACCTTTCAAAAGACTAAATATTCTCATGGGACACCTTTTTCATAACAAGAGGTGCAAAAATTCAATGCGGAACAATTTAAGCAATGTTAAGATTTTAAAAAATTGACACTCAGTGTTTTTCAGGACACACTACTTTTTGGTGAAAGGTCTTCTGGGATACGTACAAAGCTCACGGGTGCTGGCGGTTTCTCGCATGGCGTCTTGTTGCCGGGTAACCAGCTCACGCTCCTCCTGCATTTGAAGCCTCTCCTGCTCCAGCTCTTGCAGTCGACTGGCAGTAACCTGCATTTAAAAAAAAAAGGGTTACCCCTCACACGCGACGTAATCTCATTTAAGTTACAGCGGGTTAAGGAGTTCATGATGCAACGTCATTTAAAACTTGGCATCAGTATCTATCTACCTGCAGCTCCTGCTCCAAGCTCAGGTGGAGCTCCTCCTTCTGACGTAGCTGCTCCTCCAGGGCAGCCCGCTCGCCCGTGTAGCCGTCAATCAGACCTGCGTGAGACCAGGTTAGGTAAATGCGAGCGAGTCGATACAAAAGAAGAAAGAAAAAAAGAACACAAACAAACCTCAAGGTTACCAGCAAGCACAAACGCATTCCCGCTGCATAATTGACATGAGCACGCCTGACCCATTTTGCTCGACATGTGAAACAGGACTGAGTTGCAGATACAAAGAAATGCTTCATAACGTTGCAGCTTGGCCACAGGTCAGTAAGCATTTCGCTCTGGGATGCCGACACAGACGAGCGAGTGCTTTTCTCCAAGAATAACAATTCGATATCACGAAATTGCATTTAGTGGCTCAAAAATGGCGGCTTGTGTGGATTCAGCGGCGTTGCAGGGTAAATATCCCTCGTGTTGTCGTTTTTTAGGCACCTGACCAGGACATTGTGATGAGTTTGCCTAAGGAGAGTTCTTCTCCGGGATACACCACTCACATGTCGTGGCTTTTTTTCCCCCCCAATCACGTCGAGACATTGTGACAACATTGGAACACAGCACAGGCGCAACACAAGTATTTAACACAGTGTCACTTATCTAATAAGTTTGATAGCAGGATT
The DNA here is from genome assembly GCF_059516105.1 of Syngnathus floridae. NCBI lineage: Eukaryota > Metazoa > Chordata > Actinopteri > Syngnathiformes > Syngnathidae > Syngnathus > Syngnathus floridae. The sequence goes on from NC_142433.1 coordinate 2,161,063, forward strand.
TCTGCAACTGAATAACATGATCATTCAAAAATAGAACAAATAAAAGCATAGAAGTCTCACCATCACTGTGTGTTTCCAAAAGCTTGCGAAATGCTGCTCTGTACTTGATCAAGTTGAGCTCAATGTTAGCGTTGCTGTTGTTTGGTGTGCGTGCAGGACCATCTGTCTCTGACATGGATGGCCCCGGTAATCGAGCTAAGTGATACCCCGTCACCCACCCTAACAACTGTAAAAAAAATGCTCAGACGCTCACCCTCGGCCCGGTGTAGCTCGAGGGCCAGTTGCTCGCGTGTCCGGGCCTCCTCGGCGAGGCGTTCCTGCAGCTCCTCCTGCTTCTGCAGGAGCTCGCTGATCTCCTGGTTGTGGCGGAAGGACTCGCGCATGAGCTCCGTCTGGGTGATGTGGGCATGTTCGAGCTGAGAGGTGACCACAAAAAAATTTTATTATTGTACCACCCTGAGAGTATTGGGGATTTTTCATCTCCAAGTCAGCAAAGGCCTGATTCTCCTGTGGTGTGAGGTGTGTTAAACATTTCCTTGTTAAATCATTAATTAACCTGTTGAATATTTAAAATGGAAAATCCTTGTGTTTACATGGTGAGCAGTCAGTGTTCCGCAGCAGATGACACAAACAGTAGTATTATATTTTGTCCACTTCATAGCTAGCACACGAGAATTTGTGCTAGCTGTGCTTCGTCGCCATTCCACGACGACTCGTCAAAGCATTTGCCTATCTCTGGAGTTCAAAGGTCTTTCTGCGACATTATGCAAAGCAGGAAGTGGTGACACTGTCACGTGGAAGTCACACAATCCTGCTAGTCAGAGATGTAAAAAAAAATTATGACTGTGGCAAAAAAAAAAAAAAGCAGAAGGCTTATATAGATTGAATTCCTGGACTGAAGATAAAAAAAATAAAAAAAACAGACTGAACTGTACTAGAGTAAAAAAGTTAAAGGCAGCCTCGCCCATTTTAAAACCTTGCACAACAAAAACAGAACCATGAATGGTTATTCCAGCCGACAGCAGAGGAAAAAAAATCTCTTAAGGCCATGACGATGAAATATTTTGCTTTTCTGAAGCCCGCCACGGTTCTCCGTTGATATTTAATTCATCCCGTGCATAAATGAAGCTGCGGGTGGTGAAATATTCATCTGCGCTTCTCATGCGATGCATGAGGTGTAAACTTACTGTAAAGGGAGGTGTGGGCAGAGAGATTCTGGAGATAACTTTGAGCAGGTGACCATTTGCGCGATGATTGACGTGCGAGATCTGCGTCTGCACTATGACGGCGTTCTTCTCCGTCAGGGTGCTGTAGACGGGGAAAGGCCGCGGGAGGGGGATCCGAGATTCCACCTCGTACACGTCCTGGTCCGCCCCTTCAACCCACACGGTGTTCTGCATCCTGGAATTCCAGAAGGAGCGATGGGAATCCATGCTTGCCGTTGATGGCGTTTCTTGGATCAGCGGAGAAGGCTCGCCATGGCGACGGTTAACGCGTCGGTGGATCGGTTGAGCAGGTAAACAGGTCCGACCGCACCGAGCGGTGAAGAGGAAAACTCCAAGCGGGGGCTCGTCATCCCGATTCCATCAACTTGAGCGGCATTCCTGAACGTGGCCCGCCGGGAGGTAACGAGTGCTCCTCTTGATCGTGATCCTGCTGACCTTCTTTTTTCAGTGCAGAAGCACAGGTCGCATCCCCTTCGTCTTGCCCCTCTCCCAAACAAAGCTATATCGCCGTAGCAACAACAAGCTCTTCCCCAGGGCTTTTAATTGCTCAGTACGAGCGAGGGTGACGTGACATGACAGAGGTCCTTGCAGACTTTGCCCGTCATTCCCGCCGCTCTCAACTCACCGGGGCTGGAGGGCTTATCAGGCCAGGTTTCCTTCCTGTATTCCACGCAAAGAAACTCAATTCCAAAACTTCCATGGCTGTTTTTCCCCCATGGTGGTTCATTCACCGCACTGATCCCCGGGCTGAAGAATTGTGCTCAGTGAAACCAAGGAGGGAGGGAGGAAGGGAGGGAGGGAATGAGGGCACGGGAGGTGTGGCTTCTTTTCCCAACACCACCGGGTAAACCAGGTAGAGTAGCAAAAGGATCTCTCCCACACACCCACACACACACCACTCCCTATCGCACTACACTGCGCACAAATAATAAGCCTGAAACAACAAACACACACACGCACGCACTCCCTCCCAGCAACGAAGTCGTCAAACCGGATTCACTCGCACGCAGAATTATTAAGAAGTTCCAACACGTCAACTAACTCGGTGACATGCTGTCATACTTAAAACACTTTCCCCGTGCCAGGAAAATCATTAATAAAAACAGACGCTTTGCCTTATATACTGCGAGTTGTTCTCATCTCGATTTACATTTGGGGAAGGGAAGTTACAAGTAGGATGTGACCATTTATTTTTTTTGCATGCATTCTTGTGCATGAGCAAGCTGACTGTTGCTTTTTTTTTTTTTTTACACTATGGATCATTTCCAGTCCTTCTGATGATTTCCATTAGGCTAGGTGTCAGGACATATGCAAATGTTGCAAATTTGACTTTTTAAAAAAAAAATATATATATTCAAAAGAAAGCAGAAAGATGCTGAACAACAGTGACGCCTGGCTTGAACTTGGATTGCTACAAGCTATTTTTAGATGGCCAAGACAAATGGCATTGAAGCATGAGTAACACATGAATTTCAGCCACGGGGATGCGCCGTGCACTCGCTTACAGTAACAAGCTCAATGGCCTAGTTAAAATCCAGTCAGAGGGGCCGACGCTACACGCAGAGGGCGCACGGCATGGGGGCGGGGGGTCTTTCATGATAGGCTGGGACAAAAGCACCATGTAAATACAGCTCGTTTCTAAGGGCGACCGCTGGGAATGGGAGCAGGGGGGGGCGTGTTCCAGACAACTTAGTTGAAAGGTCCCATTCTGCGGTCACCTCCAGACTGAGAAAACTAATAACCTCACTTGTGGGTATAAAACCTCTAAAAAATATACAGCTTTTTAGTACCTGGTTGGTGGTGTCAGTGATAACCATCAGCATCTTCTCCAAGGCCATCTGGAGGCGAGCGCCGATGCCCGTCAGGTGCTCCTCGCCCTCCCCCAGGTGGAGGCTGTCGCCAGACTTGGTGGATTGACCTAGTGTGAGAAGAGATATGGATTATTTCACATTATTGTGCAAGGTGGTGTTATCGTGAGTGACCTTTTGGCACATGCTGGAAAAAAAAAAAGCAGTTTGAGTAAGTGTAAGTTGTTTACATGCCTGTGACGTGCGATGTGGATGACGCTGCTGAAGCGTTCGCCTGCAGACTTTGCATGTGGAGGCCCATTGTTTCTTCTGCCGCCGCCGTGGTCTTCAGCACATCGGCCAACACGCGACTGAGCCTCTCGTTAGCCTGGCGCAGGATCACTCTGAAAGCAAAGCGTATGTGCTGGATTCTCTTGCAAATAAAAAAATTCTCGGTAACGCCGCATTTTGGTCTCGCCCCTGCGCTGGTGAAGTCAAACTTAATCATCACCTTTCGTTGTCCTTGTCGATGGAGTCAACTTCGTCTTCCTCTTCCTCAACTTTTTCCCCCCAATCTTCTTTCATCTGCAGCGGCTGCATGGGAAAAAAGGAGAAAAGAGAAAGCAGTCCCGTCATCGCTGAGCCCCAAGAGTGGTACTGTCGGCGACGCAAACTAAAAAAAAAAAAAAAAAACGAGCCTGATGACACAGACGAACTTGGACTCTCTTTGGAGTACAAAGAGACACTAGTTTCATTGTGCTGCCATGGCAACAGGTGCAGCCGGGATGCAGCTGCGGGTGAAATAAAACATCACAGCAGCACCACCAGCTGGAGACTCAATAGTAATGCTGATGTCAAGATCATCTCAAGCGTTTTTAGATTATGGCTTTTTGGGTGCTGGGTCACTGTCCGCCACCAAAAGCCAAGTTGTGGTGGCTCTGTATCTTTGATTATTTATAATAAAATACAATAAGTATCCTACATAAGTGAAGGTAATTGGATTAAATGTGTGGATCTCTAAAGACAAAAACTGCCAATAAATTAGTTTTTCGGACAAATGCAGTTTTAGGTAACAGTGTGTAACAGGCAAGCAAGACTCACCTTCACCTCGGCTCCCAATTCAGCTCGCTGCAACTTCTCCCGAAGCTTCCGGATCTCAGTGTTCCTGTCGCGCAGCTCCTTCTCCAGACGTTCCCTCTCTTCTTTCAGCCAGGCGCCCATCGACACAGCCGCGTTCTTCTCCGCGCTCTCCTCGCCGTTCGACTGGGTCTGCATGCCGGTGCTGGCCTGGCAGGCGAGTTTATTGAGCCGGGCCATCTCCGTCTGCTGGGCGCACTCCACCGACATCTGGACGATGGCCTGAAGACGACACGTTCATGTCAGAGATCCTCTTTCGCCGCAAACAAATACAGTGTGGCGCAGCTTGTGGCTACCTTGGCGACTTCCTCCTCCACACTCAGCTTCCCTTGCAGCTCGCCCTGCCCAGTAACACCGACGGTCTCAGAGTAGACCAAGGCCCCGTCGTCAAGATCCAGTCGCTCTCCTTTCCTCTCGCTCTCCAGTTGTTGCCGCAAGCTAGTCAGCTCGGTGCGGTGCTGCTTCTCCAGCGCTGCCACTTCTTGGACGTACTCGTTGTACAGCGCCTTCCTCAGCGCCTGCAGCTTGACGCTCAAGCCCGAGCGGGAGTCCGACGCCCACCGGGACAGTTGCTCCTCGGTGAGGTCCTGGAGAAGTGAGAACAAACTATGAAGCGTATCGTAATGTAGAAAATAACAAACCCGCCTTTCTGCTCTGGGATCAATACACTTTGTTGTTCCCCGGTCTTGTGATGAATTCCTCACGTCGGTCGGGAACTCTCAAAGTTATGAGGACGGCAAGAGAGCGACAAACTGAGAGGACGACTTTCTCGCGCTCCATTGGCAATAGAGGCGGGTGATGTAACTTGCCAGCCTTTTAATCATTCGATATAGGACAATTCATCCTGCTGAGTCTGGAGCAAAAAGGGAGGGTGGTAATGTAGGGGCAGGAGATATTTAGGACACGTTTAGCCCTAAAGGCTGCTAGCGCTTCCCCTCGCGTCCACTCTCCAAGCGCAAGTGCACCAATCAGCTCCGGAGTCAAATATAATGATGTGACAAGGCTGATTTCAAGAAAGGAAGTCAAACCTTCAGCTCCTCTTGATGCTCCTCGACACGCTCTTGGCCGGACTGTGGCCCACTAGAAAAAAAAATAAGTGTAATGTTAGATGTGAATTAGTGCTTCCATGGCTATAGAAAGGTGGACCTGGACATTTTTAAATTAAACAATGGCTCTGAACGATTAATCAATTTTTTTTTTTTTGCTGCGACCTCACCTATCCTGAGCTTGCGAGCCTGTCAACTCCTGTAGTTGCCACCGTAGCATGGCAATCTCGGCGTTGAAGCGCTCCTCCGTCTCGGCGAGGCTCCTCTGGTATTGAGCTTGGAGGCGCTCCATCTCCAAGCGGTGATTTTCCTCTAGGTGGCGATGTTTCTCCACCGCCTCCGCCTTCAGCTTTTGGACCTCGTCCGAATCTGAGTGAGGAGTTACTATTTTAAAAAAAAGTATTTCATTTTCATCCATTATGAGTGTTTCTGGAATGTACGTCAGCAAGATCTTTCTTCTGTAAAAGAATGGCTCTCGTGATTACGCAACCAAACCATTAGCTGACCTTGGTCAACATCATGCTTCTGATTGTCCGCCTCCTCTTTCAACAGCTCCAGCTGAGCAGCCTGGATGTGAGTCAGGCTGATGCGCTGCGCTTCCAACTGCAGCTCGCGCTCTCCCTGAAAACATCAACAATGTCTTCAAGTTCAGAAAAACAGTGCAAAGCAAATATTGATATTAATTAGTCACGTTTTGTTTTTGCTGTTTGAAAACAGCCTGTAATTCAATGATGCAGTTTTGCTCATATCTGGTAATAAATCAATGACGCTAATCATGCGACTAATCCCACTTCAACGACAGAGTTCAGGAACAAGCCAATTATCGGGCGGTAAACATAAAGCAAGGACTCCGCTCGCTGTGATTTATGCATTAGTTCTAATTCATCCAGCTTGGGCAATTATGCGACGGCTTTGATGCTGGAGGTGTTTGACCATTTCAATGGCGCTTTTGTTGCCAGAATAAATGTTGCCGCCATGAATGACATACACGCAAAGACTTTTTTTTTTTTTCCAACCTCGGTTATGGACTACAAAAAATGGTTGATATTGAAAAGCAACAGGTTAGCATCTGTATTTAAATGTGCTCCATAAGACAAGTGCATCTCAGATTTGACTATTATGATAAGTCGTTTTATATGAATGGTGCGGATGATCATTTTTCCTCCGGTAGCAAGCGTCGCACTTATGGAGCCTCGCGAACATAAAAAGAAAGTCTGTTGTGTAACTCGCAGCAACAGCGGCTCTCTCGCTCAGCAACTAGAGAGCCGTTACGGCGCTCGAGTGCCACCGCTAGATGAGCAGCTGAGTGGTTTTTTCGCGTGGTGTACCGGGAGTAAGCGGAAAATATGATTTCTGGAAAGGCCTTTTATCATCACGCAAACAAGTCAATCTGAGGGTGGGAGGAAAAAGGCTGACGCCGCCGCGGGCGAGCGAGTGAGCGAGCGCTACCTGTTTGCGAGTGGCGTCTCCCTGGCAGCCATCCGCCTCATCGCCGCCGACCTGGCTCTCCGTCTGCATCTCTCGTTCTGCCGCACTTGTAGCTTTGGCTTCTTCCACCTCCTCCTCCTCTTCCTCCTCCTCCTCCCTCTGCCTGGCAGCCTCTGAGGGGCCTCCGCCGCCGCCCGCTCGGCGCTCCTGCTTCAACCTCTGACGCCTCTTGCGCCGGTTGGAGCCAGTGGCGGGCTTCTGCGCCGGGGCTCGTTCTTCGGCGGGTCGCTCCCCCGAGTGCTGGACGTGGGACGGAGAGGGCCGGGAGATCCTGTGGAGCTCCACGGCCTGCCGGGCGCTATCTCGCTCAGCTTCCGCAGCCTTCAGTACTGACTGGAGAGCCTTGACCTCTTCTCGTAGGGAGTGAATCTCATTCTTGTCCTCACCTTTTGTTATTTCCACCTCATCCAGCTCTTTTCTCAACTGTCCGATTTTATTCTCTGAGACCACGAGTTGCTCTGTGACTTGGGCAAGCCTACCCGCGAGGGTTTCTTTTTCGTTCACTGTAACGTTGAGCTTCTCTGTGAGTTTGGCCACGTCTTCTCCCGCAGCCTCCACACACCTTTTGACATTTTCACCTTCCAGAGCAGCAATTTTGGCCTGGAACTCGAGCGCTTCTTTCAGTGTCTTCTCCTCAAGTTGTGTCTTAGCCTTAATAAGGCAGGAGTACTCGTCCTTCAGCTCCTGGTAGTTGACTTCGAAGTTCTTTTCGGCAAAGGAGAACGTGCTGCGTTGCTTTTCGATCTCTTCCCTCAGCTGGGCGATGAGTGTTTCCATTTCTGACGTTTTGGCGTCATTTTCCAGCTGCTGCTCCTTCCATTTGCTCTCCCAGCTTTGCTCTTTCCGTTGAAGAACCTCCGTCTTCTCCAGCAACGTTTGCATTTCGCTCTCCAGCTTGGCTCGCTGCTCTCCTCCCTTCCGCAGATCTTCAAGCTCCACCTGGAGCTCTTGCAGCTGCCGCACAAGCTCGTCAGCTTTGGAGCTGTGCAAGGCCATCTTGAGATCTTCCTTTAGGCCAAGGATTTGGTGCAAGAGCTCTTCTCGTTCGTTGGAAAAGGCGGCTTTCTCGTTTTGCAACAAATGTAGCTGGTGTTCGTAGGTGAGGCGGAGATCATCCAGAGATGTTTGGTGTTTGATGGCAGCTTCATTAAGGAGGTTCTCGGCGTTGAGGAAGCTCTCTCGACGGAGCTCCTGCCGAAGGAGTGTGAGTTCCTCCTCGTGACTGAACAGCAAGTGGGTTCGAAGCTTCTCCAGCTCGGCCTCCTGCGACTCGGCCATGCGGCCCAGCACGGCATCTTTCTCCCGTTCCAGCATCTCCAGCTTGATCTTGTAGTTGGTCGTCTCCGACTCGTGCTGGGCCTCAGTCTCCAACGCCGCCTCCCCAGCAGCGGCCAAGCGGCTCCGTAGGTCGCCGACGGTCTCCAACAGGCGCCGCATCTCGTCTTGTTGGCTCTCCTGAGAGACCAGACTATTGGACACCAGCTCGGCTTTCTCCCTCGCTGAACGGAGATCGCCGCGGAGCCTCGTGAGCTCAGCCTGGAGGTTGGCCTTTTCTCGGTTGAATTTATTTGTGGATTCTGCTGACGTTGCTTGAAGCTCCTGAATCTTACCACTAAGTGTTTCCTTAATGGTGGAGTTTTGTTCTTTTAGAAGTTCTACCTCGGCACGATGCCGCTCCACTTCAGCTTTATGTCGCTCCGTCTCCGCCTGGTGCTGCGCCAAGACTTGCTCCATACGTGCCGCGTTCTGCAGGTTGAGCTCCTGCTTCATAGTGACAATCTGTTGACCGTACATCTCGTCCAGTTCGGCCCTGAGAAGGTCCAGCTTCCGGGCGTTATCCTCCTGCATTCTTTGGACGGCGTCACCCTCTGATAAGCTGTCCCGGTGACAACGCCTCTGCAGATCCTCCACCGTTGCCATGAGCTGCTTAATCTCATCCGAGGATGTTCTCTCCCTCTGCCGGGAGTTGGCCAGCTCGCTTTGACAGCTTTGTAGGTCACCTCGCGCTTTCTCAAGGTGTGATTTACAATTCTCCATTTCGCCTTTAGTGCTTTCTAAAGCACGCTTGGTGTTCTGCAGGTCGCCCTGGCATTTTTCGAGGTCCGTTTCCTTCGCGGCCACTCGCTGCTGGAGGCCGCGCAGGCTTTGCCGTGACGACTCCAGCTCCTCCTCCAGCCGGCCGAGGGAACAATCTCGCTCGGAAATGACTCGCTCTTGCTCCGCTATAATCAGGTCCTTCTCGTCGGATGCCTGAATGTCATTGGCCGACTGTCCCAAAATGGCAATTTCCTCTCGGAAGAGGTTCAAAGACGCCGTCTGCTCAGACAGCAGCAGATTTTTCTCCTTCAGTGTGGTGGCGAGAGTCTCTTCTGCTGCTCTCAGTTCAGCAAGAGACTGATCCTGAGTCACGATGACCTTTTCTTTCTCGGCTATGAGCACATCCTTCTCATTTAGCCTTTGTGTGAATGACTCCTCTGATCTTCTCCCAGACTACAATAAGAGTCAAGCGTTAGACATACAAAAGCAACAGCGGCCACTCGTTACATACACCGTAATTCCTCAACAGACGGCAACTTCTTTTATACCCCAATTTTTTTTTAAAAATGGCCACCGTTTGAGGAAAGAACGAAATCACTTCTAATATGTGCAGTCACGTCATGGAACGCACCAACTCCATGTCGCTGATTTGGAGCTGGAGCTGATTGATAAGGTCCATCTGCCCATCGCTCTTCTCCTGGTTCTTTCTCGCTTGGACGTTGGCCTCCTCCAGTTGCAGCTGGTATTGCGCCAGCTGCTGCCTGGCCTGAAGAAGGTCCGCGGCCGTGCTGCTATGGCTGGTGTTCCGCAGGGTCTCGCCGGCCTGGAGCTGTTCAAAACAACTCTGTCATCATCAAGATAATGGGGAAGAAAATCATGGAGAATGCAATTCCCACCTGCTGGAACTGAAGCTGCAGTTTTTGGCTCTGCTCCGTCAGCGCCAGGAACTCCTTCATGATCTCATCTTTCTCCTCACGCGCTTGCTGGAGGTTAGCGGTGAGTTGAGTGATGATGCCGTCCCTCTGCTTCAACGCGGCCTCAAAGTCCTGCAGCTATAGGGGGGCACGATGGTGTCAATGATTATACATATAGTTGGAAAACTTCCATCCCAAAGCGGTCCTCATCATGTTTCCGACGGATTAGATATTTACCTTCTGTACACCTTCCGTTCCAAACGCAGCCCGTATTTCCTCAAGCTCCTGACTCAGCTCCTCCACTGCTTGCGTCTTGGCTGCAAGCGCCTCCTCGACATCCTCCAGTCTGCCTGCCTTCGTCACCTCTCGCACTCCCTCTTCCTGAACAAGGAAGAGCTATTAGAGCATGTGGAGTTTTTCGCGAGACATATGAGAGAAGGAGACAGAGGAGGGCCTGTTCGTCAAAACCCAAGTGCTGCAGCAGGAGGCTTTAAAAGACACACCGACATTAAAGACTGCTCGGTATGTCGCTAGCTGACACCTTGACACGTTTCTTAAAGAACTCTCGTCTCTGCTTTCACTTCGCTGCATCAGCTGTATTGATCAGCGCCTCCATTATCCAAGCAAAAAAAAAAAGTGCCATGTCATGGGTCACTGCAACCTTGAGACGTGTCAACATCACCAAAAGAACCATGTAGAACAATACGGACATTGGTACAGAGTTAGTACAAAGTCAATACTATGGGGTGGGGTTGCGAGAAGAGGGGGGGGGGGCTTAATATGTTAAGCGAATGGAGAGTCAGCAGCGGCAGGCGGCGGTTGTGGCCATCAGGGCCCGTGAGCAGAGCCGCTTGATCAGATTACCGTACCCAAATAAAATCCCCGGCGGAAGACGTCATTAGACTGGCCATCATCTCACGGCAGCCGTTGACCTGCTAATTCACAAAGTGTGAGCCAAAGAGGAGAGATGACAGCTGCTTAAAATTGCAGACATTTGCAAGTCTCTTTGATGGGGGGGAAAAAGGGTGATAGTACATCCATCGGTGGGGAAAGTGGGGAAAAAGATCCAGTTTCACTTAAGTGGTCCAAAAAGTATCAGGTCTTAGTTTGTCTGAAAGACACAAACTTACCTCGGAGGAATAATCTTCTGCCGTCGTTGAAACTTCGCTCTCGGGCTGCAACACAAGACGTTTACATTTGTACATATTAAGAAAGTTGGATGCAAATGAGCCAACATCGCAAGACGATAAGGAGGAAAAAAATCGATTCCAGACAAAGGCATGACTAAATTGGCCTTAAATTGTGATTAAAAAGTGCTGAAAGGCTGCGGGACTCAGTCAGGCACAAGACTGTCTGTTTCCATGGCAACAGCTGATTTTGTGGACACCAAACGTAAAACACGAGGTTCTGGGATAGCGCATAATAGCGGCACAAGATATGTTGACGACAAAGATCTTGGCTGTGGAAAAGTATAAATCCAAACAGTTTTGCAACAATAGGGCAATCAATACACAAGAATCAAATACCTCAATAGTGTACGTTTGATTGTGTACGACAGTCTCCCCACTGCGTAGCGTCTTGGAGAAGCTCAGCTCTGCGGCGGGTGATGCCTCGTTATTTGCTTCCCGCGATCCATGTCGGCCAGCGGCCGAGTCGTCCTCCCTGCCCGTCGAGCGATCGGGCTCCGTGCTTCCCCGCGAATCCTCTTCAGGCTTCTTTTTCTTCTTCTTCCTCTGGGAATCCGCGTGAGCTTTGCGTTGACGGTACTCGGCCAGCTGTGAAAAGCAACACAGATGTCACAGACATGTTTTTTTTTTTGTTTTGTTTATCCCATTAATACCAAATCAATTTACCCTTTTTCGGCACGATTTGGGGAAAGTCAATCGAAACATGTCATTGTCCGTGTTCAGGGCATCCATTTAACAAGCAACGCATGTCTTTTGCTCTGCCAGCAGGTGCTAATCCCGACTAAAGGATTACACTTCAAACCATGTCAACGATCAGCTTAAACCGACATGAAACTTGCTGACGTCTAAAAATGCTCACTCACCTTACAATCTCTGACGTGTCAATTTCAATTGCCTGCTGGCGGACGTGTTTAACGTTGAGCCCACGTGCATTTCCCGGGTTGACTATCCACTCGCCGATTATGTGTGTGCCATTTTAAAATATTGAATGTGTGGATTTATACATAATCACAAGCGAAATTGGCCTTTGATACTACTTCTAAAGGTGGAAAATTTCCAGGTAACTTCATATTTGGTGGCACATGAAGCTAATGCTGCTAGCTTGAGTTACCGCTACACAGTTTTTGCTGGACTCTCCAAGGCGCAAGTGTGCAGTCGGGGAAACTTTAGGCTTCGGATGAGCTGCTTAACTGTCCTACTTGGCAGAGCTGGTGCTGAGGTTATGAGGGGTGGCGGCGGCCACATGGAGTCTGCATTTTGTGTAGGAGTTTCTCCATCTGGGCACGCACTAACCACGCAGGTGGAGCAACATATAGTGTCTGGACATATTTACACAAATATTTGTAAGCAGCATTTTGTTGTAAACACACAGTGAATAAAGCTGAAATTTTGAATCTTTGTTTAATATGCATCTTTTGATCGGGAATCATAATGCCTTCTGTATACAACAAAAACAAAGGAATTTCTGTTACAATACTTTTTGAGGGCACTGTAGCGCCCATATTTGTTACAGTGATTGATTGGAATTGAATGTGCATACTAAAGACTAGAATACAACAAGTTTATATTTATACTAAATGGGTAATATTAGTGACCTAATTTGCAAGGGTGCTAAATAACACAGCAAAGGGAGCACAAGTCTAGCATGAGGGGATATGTGTCCTGTAAATCCTGTTACACCTGCCTGCCAACCTCCCAGCAGAGGAGGCGTCGGAAAGCCTCTACTTACTGGCCCATCATGCACACATGAAGCAATCCATCGCCACTTTTAAATAAACAAAGGAGTTTCTCATGCAGGATGACATAAGGCTTCCACTATGTAGCGAGCTAGCAGCGGTTAGGCTAAAGCCCCTGTCAGGGACGCACGTTACTGACAGCTGCAAAGGGGGAGGCGTAACAGCTGACGGATCACAACAAGGAGCAGTTAGCAAAAACACAAAGTTGTCAGCAATGTTTACATTCATCAGCGTTTCTTAAAGAGAGTTATGCTTGCTGCTTGGCATCATGGGAGGACTCATACCTTTGCTTTGCCGGTCTCGAGTTTCTTTTGGCGTTCCGCGTCTTCCATGGTCACCGTGGCTAAAACAAATCGGAGAAGGACTCACAGGTCGTGTATCTGCGCCGGTGGTGTAGTGTGTGGGGACCGCGCCGGCTTCCAGTTGGCCGCCGATCGCATTCTCTCAAGGGTTGCCTCCTTGTTGGCAGTCGGCGGCCATATTATTTTCCACGTAAACATGACACCCCACCGAGATGACGACTGATAGGTGGCCTGTAGCCACGCCCCCTGCATTCCACTTGTGTTGCCTTCAAGGACTCGCAGAATTGTTGTTAATGATGATACATTTGTGAATTAAATATTGTTTGTTTTCAACAGGTGCCAGGGTACTTCCAAGTGGCAAAAAATGACAAAAAATGTTTAGGTTCCCAACAGAACATGTAGGTAATGTGGTAGGGTTATGAGTATCTCATTCTCAAGGGTTGACTACTGGGAGCAACATTAAGTTCAGTGTCTTGCTCAAGGACTCTTGGACATGAAGACTAGACTTGAGGATTAAACCCACCACCTACTTTGTTTTGTTTTTTTTGGGGGGTGGGGGGGTCTCCCTAATCATAACCCTAACTCTAACCCTCTCAAAATAATTTTCTCAAATAAGTCATATTTTGATCTGACCTTGGGTATTCTAATGTTAAACATCGCCTCAAGATGGTCTCCCATCAAGGGTATTGATCACACCCTATTTGCATTATGTCATGAAAAATGAATGATTACAAAATATAAAATAATTTTATATTAATTGTCTGTGGTTTTCTCCCATGCCAATTCATTTATGAAGTGAAGAGACTCATTGTTCTCCCTCCAAAAAGACTGCTGCTGTTTCTATGGTAACAGTCAGAGAGCTGTCCCAGTTTGAGGAGCTACCTTTTTGTTGAATTTTTTTTATAAAAACGTTCAAATCCCTTGCTCCAGTCAAACACTCATTAGAGGTTTTGCTATAGTCGTCTCGAGAACATTCTGTTCAACGTACCTGAAGCAGCAGATGAGGACGATGAGGACGCTGTGTGTCGTCGGCTGATGGGAGTGGAGCAACTTATCGTCTGACAGATCTTGAATTCCACCCATCTTCTTTTGGACATGCTGTGTCTAACTTGATGCCACCTGTGAGAGCAGATAGGTTTTGTGCAGCAGCAGCAGCAGCAGAGGGAACTGCAGGGCATTTGAAAGTTTAGGCCCTGGTCTGAATAATTCATTCAAAGACGGAGTATTGTGTCAGCAGCCCCCAAACATGAGCAGAATATAGAGTTTGACAGTGGAATCAAGATTTGAATGATTTGAATTTCATCTAAAATGAAATGAGTGTATTTTCTGATACGATTGTAAACCTTTAAGCCTAAGTTAATGAAAAAAATCATGACAAAACGGGTTATAGAGAATGTACTCTTCACTGATTAGTTGGCCACGACTTATGGTTCTGCAGAGTAAAAGTGGACAAATGTAGGAAATTTAGATTGACAGTAATTGCATTTGATGACGACAACCATTACATTGCTTAAGATGTTCATTTTTTACCTTTTTACCCATCCACACTTGAATCTTACACCATGCAGGAGTGAAAGCTGTTTTGCATTATGAATAGCTTGTACTTCTGTTAAAATATTCATAAGTGGAGACCCTCATCAGTGTTGAGAGCCAAAGGATCAGTGAGTCTGTGTGTTTGAAGCCAGCATAAAGAAAAGATCATTTAAACATGTGACTAAATTTTGAAAAACTAACAATATAACAGTAGAAACAATTTGGTGATGTCACTATGACCTCGTAGGACACATGTTACTGCTACTAAGTAACATAGTTGAAACTATTAGCAATGAACATTGTCCTGTGTGTTTTTTAATTCAAAATATGTAATGCAATCAAACGTATTGTAATGACGCTTATAACTAAGCATGTAACCTCTTAAAACGTTTTAATCAAGTACAATGCGTTTTCATTCTTTTTTGCTAAATAATGAATAAAGACCACAAGGTGGCGCCAGCTACATCGCGGGTAAATAACCAGACAAGAAAAAGAAGAAGATTAATAGAAATCAACGAAGAAGAAAAGGTAACTTCGATTCAAATGTCTCAGGTATGTCAATTTTAGCTAATCAAAAAGGTTATAACAACTATTTACAAACTAATACATTGTCTTCCGCTCACCTTTCGTCTTTTCCTCTTTAAATGTTTTAGAATAACTGTGACGTTTAAATGTGTCTTGTTCTAGAGACAAGTATTCATTATTCATTATTCATTCATTATTTTTTTTCATTAGAATTTATTGTAGTGCCATGTTGTTAATATAAGCTTAAACATTTATAATGTTATGTATGTCTAAATGTCTTGATGTTAAGTGTGATTATGTTATTTTCAGGTCCCATGATGGTAGTTGTAAGGAAATCCCACGGATAAGAAATGGCTACTGCGTTCAAAGCATTTATTGGCCTCCACAGATTATTCACTTTCCAACAACCTTTTAAATGCATCACAGTGCAGTCTGCGACAACTTGCCCTTTGCCGAGGTTTTACAATGTGGCACCGAAGGAGAATGATACTAAACCATCTGTGAACCCTGAGAACAAGTCTCTGCTGGAGAACTTGAATCAGTTGGGGGTAGATGTGAAGAAGGCACGTCAGCGCCAGCCCGGCGTTCTCCGTAGGGTCTTCACAAATGAGCAGGGCCTGGCACTCTTCCTGCAGAGCAAAGGTGCTAGCCGCCAGATTGTTGCCAGCATCATATCACGTTATCCTCGTGCCATCACCCGTTCCCTGGATCATCTGGAGGAGCGCTGGCAGCTGTGGAGGAACATCTTCCAGACCGACACGGAGATTGTGTGCATCCTTGAACGCTCGCCCGAGTCATTCTTTCGCTCCAGTGACAACAGCAACTTGAAGAAGAACATAGCTTACCTGTCTTCACTAGGACTCAGCAACAAGGACCTTCATCGGCTGCTCACCACTGCACCGCGCATCTTCTCAAACAGGCTGGAGCTCAACAAGCAGATGGTGGAGTTCTTGGAGGACATCAGTGCTGAGCTCGGCGGGACTGGTTCCAGGGAGTTTGCCAAAGCGATCATTTCCAGAAACCTTTACATTCTCATCCGGAGCACAAAAAGAGTCAAGGCGAACATCGACAACTTACAAGCGGGTCTCAAATTGAGCAACGCTGACCTCCTGACCCTGCTTCAAGGGCCGGCTGCAAGAATCCTGGACCTCTCCAGTGAGTACCTAAAAAATAACATTACCAGCCTTAAGCAGAGGCTGCTTGTGCTGGGCCTTTGTGAAGATGATGTCAAAAAGATGATTGTCAGCTTTCCAACGCTTCTGTACACAAAGGAAATGACACTGAGCACAAAATTGGACTACCTCCTAAAAGAAGGAATCACAATTAAGCAGATACTGAAGAAGCCCAAGATATTGGACTACAGCATGGAGAATGTCACAGCCAAAATTGACAAGCTTCGCAGCGTCGGCTATGACTTCCAGGCACACGGCATCGGCGTCCTGGACTTGAGTCAGAAGCGATTTTCAGCCAAGATAGAGAAACTCGCGGAGGAGTAAATGGAGCCTTTTATATTCATATAATGTTGCTCACCATTCAAAGTGTATTTTGCTCTGACTGAATAATCTGCAGCTATTTTCTTACTTGAAAACGGGAAATATATTTCATATAGTGAGAGCAACTTAAGTATTAATATTAGGTGCATTTTACTTTCTGTGTCTTAAAAACATGTGTTAATATGGCTTCTGCTGCAATTGTAAAAGCAAATAAGTAATTTAATCAAACAAATGTACATTACTATTATAAAATACGACTGAAGAAAACGTTGCTTTCTACGTACTTACTATATTATAATGATTGTAGCACCCGGGACGAAGATGATGATGCACCTGCATCCCCGGGACGGAACTAATCTTTGTCATATGTCGTTTCCGGACCCCTTTAAGCGATGGACTGAGTCTTACTCACGCGTAGTTTAGCTTCTTTACAGTGACAACCTAAACACATGTAAATAAAAACGACTTTCATACAGTGCTCACTGGCATTAAGAAATAGCTTATGCTTCGTTGTCGACTGTTTCAACTGCGATATTAACGTGGTGTTAGCCCCAAGCATACTAGCAGACAACAGGCTGTCAACACCGGCAAACTAGTAAGTAAGCGCCACGGCAGATGTTCACTATCAATTACTTACTACGATAATCGTGTATGTTGTACTTTAACAGAAACAAGTAGCTGTGATGGAAAAACCTGCAGAGGAAAAGGTAGTTGCAAAAGTGACGGAGGCTGCAGTAAAGGGAGAAGCAGCCCTCAAACCAGAGTGAGTCGTTCAACTATGAACAACTACCAAACTGTTTTGATTCGCTCCTTGCTGATTCACCTATTCTCTAGTGTTTTGGTGCACTGTCCAAAGCCTTTTTAAAAATAAGTCATGCTTTTGCACCTTGTTGTTGCATGTCGGTGCAGACCACTGCCTTTTCTAACCATCTTAACACCAAAACACGCTTGTGACCCCCCCAACTGCATTTACAGATTCATCACCAGCAAAGAAAAATTCCATGAGTTTCTTGACTCCCATTGCCCGAAGGGAGGCGAGAACAAAGTGACAGGGGAGCACTCTGGGGAGCCTGAAATAAAAAAGGTGAAGTTAGACACAGAGGATGTAAACAAAGGCGCCAAAGTGGATGGCAAACGACTGAGAGGGCAGAACAAGTCAAGGCCGCACAAGAAACCCACTACGTACGATGAAAAGAGGCTGTGTGCCTCAGTTATTCAGGTAGGAATTTTAACGAGATTTCTATTTTCTACATAACTTGCCCTAATTAGGTGAGCTGAAGCCAGAGTTAACCTGTTGTGATTGGATGTTCTCAATGCCCGTTCCTCATTGTCAGGGCAACAAGCAATGTCCTTATGGCGACAAGTGCCATTTCTACCACGACGTCGCCACCTACTTGGCCAACAAGCCCGCCGACATCGGCGAACGCTGCCACGTGTACGACACTTTTGGTAAGTGCGCGTACGGCCTTTCCTGTCGCTTCGCCAAGGCGCACACCACGGCGGAGCTGAAGAGCGCCGAGAACGCCGACGTGGTGAAAATCTACGAGGGCCGCACGCCGGTCAGGAACAGCCTAAGTAAAGAGCTGCAGAATCGTCTGAGGAAGCATGCCGTTGATTTCGACAAGTCGGCAGAGTACCTCAAGACGCTTAACAACAACAAGGATAAAAAAGAACAGCAGGGCAATGGTAGGAAGACATTTTAATTTATTGATTATTTAAGACAGCGGTTTTCAAACTGGTGTTCAGTTATTTGGAAATTTGCAAAATCATGTGGTATCTCTTACCAGGTACTGCAGATTTACCAGCAGAACAGACGACCCAATCAAAATGTGAATCCACTGATTCAGAAACACAGGTAAAAAAAAAAAAAAAAAATGTAGCTACTTGATGAAGCACACCCAAGTGTTCGATTTACACCGAATCTCTTTATTTTCAGGTGAGCTCTGAGAAGTCGGCCACTGTGAAAACTGTCGGTGCGTTGACCGATGTAGATGTCATCAAGTTACGAGCATGTGAGAAAAAGCAGGTAGCTTTCCACCCTCCCTGTATTTTATTTTTAGAAACAAACAGAAGACTGAATGAATGTTTTGTCCTTGAAGGTGGACTTCCGAGACAAACTCTACCTCGCCCCGTTAACAACCGTAAGCACCTCGAGAGCGGACGTTTCACACGCGCCTTTGCCGCAGCCGTTCATTGTCGACCTCCTCCTCTTTCCTCAGTGCGGCAACCTGCCGTTCCGCCGCGTCTGCAAGCGTCTGGGAGCTGACATCACCTGCGGCGAGATGGCCATGTGCACCAATCTGCTTCAGGGTCAGCAGTCCGAGTGGGCCTTGCTCAAGAGGCACGAGAGTGAAGATCTCTTTGGAGTTCAGGTTCGAAAACATTGAACAAGTGGAAAGGCCACCACACACCAAAATGGCAATATTGCTAATTTTTTAGCTCCTTGAGTCTTTTTATTTATTTACTATTTTTTTTAGGTGGAGGGCTGCTTCCCCGACACCATGACGAGATGCGCTGAGCTCATCAACAACAACACAGAGGTGGACTTTGTGGACATCAACTCGGGGTGCCCCATTGACCTCGTGTATAAAAAGGTGAGCTTTTTTTTTCCGCTATGTTGTCTCTTAAAATGCACAAGCCTGACTCATGTTTGTTTTTTGGTCCTCAGGGTGGGGGCTGCGGCTTGATGACCCGCACCCGCAAATTTGAACAGATAATACGGGGAATGAACTATGTGAGTGTGCATTTTCAGATGATTAGGTGCAATTTTTGGAGGAAACAAATGTTTATTTTCTTTTTTTTCTTTTCTACTATAGGTGCTGGATGTCCCTTTAACAGTGAAGATCCGCACCGGCGTTCAGGAGAAGAACAACATCGCACATAAACTCATCCCAGAGATGAAGAATTGGGGAGTGTCTATGATCACGGTAATTATTTTTTCTCCAATCTTACTGCCGGCTCAGCTTTGCAAATGAGATTTTATTTTCAATTGCCTTACCTGGTGAAATCAAATTGAATAAAATGAGCTTAAGCAGTTTATTGCCTGCCTAACATGTTTTCTTCTTCTTCACGTGGTACTTTAGCTCCATGGCCGCTCCAGAGAGCAACGCTACACCAAGCTGGCCGATTGGGACTACATCACTGCCTGCTCCAAGCTGGCCAGCCCCATCCCACTCTTTGGTAGAATTGGAAAGATTGATCCATCTGGAACAATTGTTGCATTTTTAAACATGCAGGGCAATGCATTGATGTTTTTCTCGTTAGGTAATGGCGATATTCTGTCCTACGAGGATGCCATGAGAGCCAAAGAGACAGGCGTTTCTGGAATCATGATTGCAAGGTTGGTGTTTCTTTTAGTTCCAAATCAAACTATGAAAATGTATGTATTATAATTCTGATCATATACCAGGGGTGCTTTGGTGAAGCCATGGCTCTTCACGGAAATCAAGGAGAGCCGTCACTGGGACATTTCATCAGCCGAGCGCTTGGACATCCTCCGGGACTTCAGTAACTATGGCCTGGAGCACTGGGGCTCGGACACACGCGGCGTGGAAAAGACACGCACCTTCATGCTTGAGTGGCTTTCCTTTATGTGCAGGTGGGACGCTTGTTTCATGAGCAACTTTTCACATGCGGACTTTGTAACGGGTTAAAATGTATTTTAGGTACATTCCAGTGGGACTGCTGGAGCGAGTGCCGGTGAAGATCAACGAGAGGCCACCCTACTACATGGGGAGGAACTACTTGGAGTCCCTGATGGCCAGTCAAAACGTTGGCGACTGGATTAGGATCAGGTGAGCGGACAACCTGTTCCATCCGGAGTCTTTTTCATTTGTGCTTTCTTTCAAATGTTTTGTTTGTTTTCCAGTGAAATGCTGCTTGGACCCGTGCCCCCAAATTTCAACTTCTTGCCCAAACATAAAGCCAATTCATACAAGTGATTGATACTTTTTCCCCAATAAGAACCACAAAGACAATTTGATTTATTTGTATTTTATTTTTTTGTGGCTGAGACTCAAGTAATCAAGTGCATTCTGGCTAATAAGAAAAATTAAGTTAATTTGTGTTTGGGTATACTTGTACGTGCAATAAAGCCACAACCAAATTTGTATTTAAACAATGTATGAGTCAATTTTGTTCACACAAAATAAACCTAATTAAGCCTATGATAAAATCAAATATGGCTGACGTTGCACACCTGCCTCTTAATTGGCTTGGGTTTGACCAATGATAAGCCACCAGCTGTGATCAGTTATGTACCTGGGCCAAGGTGTGGCAGGTGCATTGGTTCTGCTATGTCACATTTGTTTTCTTTTGGGGTCCATATGGCTCATCTGTGGCTGCTGGTGGTCATGACCTGGGGTCTCCTGGTTTGGGGATGGGATCAGGAAGGTGAAACATCACTTTCTGTAGAACTGAAACCCGACACTGGGGTGTTGGATGATGATGATGAGAACAGCAGTGAATACAACAATGAAGGCGAAGGGACTTTACCTGATCCTGAGGAACCCGATCTGGGAAAGGGAAGTTGGGCAACAAACAGAACTCAGGAGGCATCTGTCGAGTCCTCCCCAAGGGTATGTAAGAGCACCACTGATCCAAGTCAAGTTGATTCCACCCCCAGCCCATTGCCTCGCTCAGGCGTCCCACCTAGAGCACCCGCGTCAAGGTGCCGCACACCGCCGCCCCTGCAAACGCCACCAAGGGCTCAACGTGAGTGCAAAGTGACACTTCAGACATGATACACTCCTAGTGAGAGTCAGTCTGTCATTAAGTGGTAGTTTGGTTTAACTGGTATGGTGACTATTTTGGAAAAATGTCTCCAAAAATCTCCTGAGTTAATATTTGATTTCAGACTGTACCGTGGCCCTTGAAGAACAACTGCTTTGTGGCCATTCCGGAATTTTGCCCGTTGACTGCGAGGCCATGGGATGTTGTGTGAATCCAACTTCGCATACATGCTTCTATCCAATGGATGGTGAATTTTTATTTCTTCTAATAAAAGTTGCATTTGCACGATTTCAGGCTTTTTTTACATTTTAGCTTTCCAATTAACGTCAAATTTTCCACACAGAGTGCACGGTAGATCTCCATTTTGTTTTCATCATCCGGTCCACATACGCATCCATGCCTGTTGACCCCACCCAGCTTGTGATTCCCGGAACAAAGTGCAAACCCGCTGTGGTGAATTCCAACTTTGCCATCTTTAAGTTTAAAGTAACAGAGTGTGGAACGCATATGTATGTAAGTTGTTACTCAGTCGCATGCAGACTTGCTTGCTTTCTCCTGCCTCAATACATGCCAATTGACTTTCAGGAAATTGGCTTGACAAGGTTCTACCTGGCTGAGGTCCAGACACTAGTCCAAGCTCTCAACCTCAAGTATGGCATCATCACAAGAACTGATCCGTTAAGGTTGTCAATGTTACACTAGCGACAAAAAAGTTTTCTCCACTGGTGGCGATGTCATTACAAATTTCCCTTCAATTTTAGGTTCCTAGTGGAGTGTCGCTACGGATTGGCTGCTCGTAACCAGCAGCCGTTGGCCAGCGTCGGCTTCATGGTGAAGATCCCAAGTCGCAATGTGCCGACGTCCATCTACTCCGATGGTTTATACGGTGTTCAATTGAGGATCGCGACAGGTTGGGATTCGCAGATTAATTCGTGATCCTGTGATTGATTACTTTGATGTCACCCTGTCTGTTTTGGTGTTGTGCTTAATTCCAAACAGATAAGAGCTTTTCTACTTTCCTGCCTTCTTTCCCTAAATTGCGGTACATCCTTGGCAAACCTGTGTATTTGCAGCTGAGACTGTTGTCTCCTAAACCCAAAGCGACCATTCTGGTCAAGTACTGTCTGGCGTTCCCTCGCTCAGCAAAGAATGCCCTGGTGCTCGTTTACGAAGGGTAAGCCATCCTCTCAACTCACCAACCTCTATTGCCGTTTTTATCTGACTTACGAGGTACGCCATGTTTCTCACTGTAGGTGTGCTAATCCTTATGATCCAAGTGTGGCTATTCTGCAAGTGAGTGATTTGCCCCAAAATCGCCATCAGAGGCATTTTGAGGTCAAGGCATTCCAGTTTATGGATGTTAAGACTAAGAGGTACCTCAATGAGCAAGTGAGTATCTGGAAAGCCATTAGAGTGGAGCTTCTACTGATTCTTATTGCTTGAAACAATGCAAAGATGTTTGAGCATGTGTTCAATAGCCACTTTAAGGTCCATGTAGCAGTAGTAAGACAATTTAGTGGACAAAGCAAATGACCTGGGTGAATTTGTTGTAGTCACCAAGTCGTTTTATTAGTACTTGGAATTGTCTTGTACAACTGCATAGACCTGAAGCTTAATATTTGATATAGAATAAAAACTCAAATAACTATCCATCATACTTAATTTTGCCCCTTACAGATCCACTTTATGTGCTCTTCTGAGGTTTGCTGGTCAGATGAGAAAACTTGCGAAGAGCGCTGCTTTGATGGAAAAGTGAGATTGTAACTATTGCATGATGGTGTTAGAGTAAAAATATTTTAATGTTACTTTTTTTGCAGGAATCTTAAGGACTCATAGCCTATGGACAAAAACCTACATTTTATTGTACATTAAATAAAGCTGCCAAATGTATCCTGTTGTGCATTTAATCAAACAAGCTGCTGAATGGATCATGTTGGGCATTTAAATCTCCTCCCATAATGTGTCAGGTAAAGGTCACTCATCATTTATTTGTTAAAACTGGATTGCTGTTGCAAACTGAATATTTAATTTATTTGAAAATGTCAGACTAATGACGTCACTCGATGACCATGCGATTGTATTAGCATGTTTTAGTTAACGTGCTCTATTTTCGTCCCAGTACTAAAAATAATTCATGTTTATCTACTGTTTAGGTGTTTGATTTTAATTCGATAATTTAAAAAATTATATATAAAAGAGACCAACTTATTTGCAGTGACCCACAATGCATTGCAGAACAAACACGAGAGCAAAATATCAAAACATTAAAGCCCATTTTCACGTCCTCTCTCTGTTTTGTAAACCTGTTCATCTAACAAATACAACTTTTACGTCAATTTGCAGTTTAAGGTTCGGGTTGGGGGTGTTGCAGTATTTTCTTTTTTTTATTAGTACGACGACGAAGCCCGGCATTCGTCAGACTGGGGGAGTGACGTTAAGAAATTGGCCGCACGAGTTTTAAAAGTAAGTAGGAAATTATTCCATCAAATCATTGTTTATCCTTATTCCTCAAACGGTTCAACTGTGTTATTGCAAAGTATTTTAAAGAAAACGTTTTTTCCCTATACGGTTTACTGGAAATAGCACTGCTATCGACCACGAACCTGACGGCTAGCTACTTGTCGCCCTCGGTTTAAATTCTTGACTTTTCTCTAAGAAAATAGAACACTAAACGAATGCTTAAAATGCTGCTGCTGTTGATAAATGTCAATCATGAGTCCTTTTCATTGAAGCAAGACAATGTATTTATTGCATCATTCATATCTAAGGCAATGTATAGCTTTCAAGGGGCAATAAAACAATGATTAAAGACAACATTAAATGAAAATAAGATACGACCCCACCCTTAAAGCATCTGTAATGAAAATATTCACCATAACAGTAAAGTGACAAAAGCACAAGTGAGCTGTCAGAGCCAGCTAAGTCTTCGTTTGCAGCCCAAATTCGAACTGGTTTTTCATGAAACTGAAAGTTTCAATTTGGTGAGGCGTGTCAAGCCTTAAGGGTGCAGTAACCAAAATCAACAGAATATAAGACTGCAGATGTAGTTCCCTGTGCTCTTTGGGTAACCACACACTGCTGTCAGCAAAGTAGGTGGAGTTAGACTCATGCACAGCTCATAAAGCAGTGCTAAGGTGGAGTTTGTCTCACTATTCTCCCTCTGTCATTCTCAGCTATTTCCAACCAGACAAAATGGCTCATCTCCCTGCTCTTTTCAAGTATGTGGATGAACACCAGGAGCTTTACATAGAGGTAAGTTGATGCTACTCTAAATCCTCTACTGTAAAAAAAATATATATATTTTGATATATATATCTTGACCAGCGCCTGGCGGAATGGGTGGGCGTCCAGAGCGTGTCCGCCTGGCCCGAGAAGCGCGACGAGATCAAGAAGATGATGCAAATGGCTGCTAAGGACATTGTGCGGCTGGGTGGCACAGTGGAGATGGTGGACATAGGCCAGCAGGAGGTATGACCAAACACAGTAATAGAACTAATCAGCATCAACAGAAGAAATAATTTGACATTAAAAAAAAAAAAAAGGTTTGTATCCTGTTGAGTGTTTCTATTTGTTGCAGCTTTCAAGCGGGGACAAGATCCCCCTGCCTCCAATCATCCTGGGACATCTGGGCTCAGACCCGGGAAAGAAGACAGTGTGCATCTACGGCCACCTCGATGTCCAGCCGGCCAACATCGACGACGGCTGGGACACGGAGCCGTTCACTCTGATCGAGAAAGATGGTGAGGATGAATAAGATGGAATTGAAAAGTGAAAGTAACACCTCGCCAACATACTTCAGGATTAAGTGTACAAAAGGAACAAAAACTGTTACTTTCACTTTTCTATTCTGGCTGTTTTCGGCTGACCTGTTTTGATATGACACATTTGAGAAGTTAACATACCTGAGGTGAAAAAGCCTGCTAAGTTTATTTTTCAGCTGCACAGTAGGTTTTACGTTTACTGCTCCAAGCATGGTAGGACGTGCAGCTTTTATCATCGTTGGCGCTCATTACCAAAGTCCCTTTTCCAAGTCATCATGTCTTATCTCTCTACTCGCAAAGTAGAACTCGGTAGTAAGTGTCATTATCTTGCTTTGTTGTCGCTGTTGTTGAAGTGTGGACTTTCAAGGGCTTATATGGACTGATGATCCACTAAAATGGCATTTGCGGTGATCAGTCAGCTGACAGAAAGCAGCACCTCCTCCACATCCTCTTCCCGTCTCTTCCTTTTTGCCTGTTCTGCATTTATTTTGCTCATCTGTGCTACAATAAGAAAATGTATTCAGCTAAAAAACATTTGGAACAAAGCCCAGACCTCAGTCCAAAGTTTCTGTTTTTAAATTAACTTACCTGTGTTACGATAACAACTATTTGGATAATTCTTACAAAGCTGCCTCATGCATAAAAATATAATTTCATAGCCAAAAAACGTTTAGATTGTTGTGAAATAAACTTTTTTGTGTGCGTGTGCGTGCACAGGAAAGCTCTATGGCAGAGGCTCCACTGATGACAAAGGTCCTGTGTTGGCTTGGTTTAACTGCATCGAAGCCTACCAGAAGATCCAGCAGGTATACTTTAAACAAGAATGTATCTACAACTTGATTGCTTGACGACCACTGTTGAGTGTCCAAAGGTCTCAATGGAAAATAGCTTCTCACTACAGTCACTTAATCATTAATCCCACTGGCATCAATCACAGCATTTGTTGCTTCTACCAACTTTGTTTGTTTTAATTCATATTTATTATGACATGCCTCTTACTTGGCAGGAGCTTCCCATCAACATCAAGTTCTGCTTTGAGGGCATGGAGGAGTCAGGATCAGAGGGCCTGGATGAATTGGTCTTCTCTCGCAAGGACAGCTTCTTCAAAGACGTGGACTACGTTTGCATCTCGGACAACTACTGGCTGGGCAA
This sequence comes from Syngnathus floridae, assembly GCF_059516105.1. Taxonomy (NCBI): domain Eukaryota; kingdom Metazoa; phylum Chordata; class Actinopteri; order Syngnathiformes; family Syngnathidae; genus Syngnathus; species Syngnathus floridae. Next base: position 2,187,118 of record NC_142433.1, read on the forward strand.
GACCAAGCCCTGCATCACCTACGGCCTGAGAGGAATCTGCTACTTCTTTATTGAGGTTGACATCTTGACTTTTTGTTTTGAGGCTTTGACACACAGCATGTTTGTTATAGCTTGGCACTATTTTTAAAGGTTGACGGATGTGAGAAGGACCTGCACTCGGGCGTTTTTGGCGGCTCTGTTCACGAGGCTATGACGGACCTTATTTCACTTATGGGCAAGTGAAACTGCTGTTTGTTCTTCTAGCTAACAGTGCATAAAAAAAGGGAACTTATTGTACCTCAAACTGGAGCTGAGGCTTAGTCAGTGTGAAGGGACATTTTTTTTTACAAAAGATGCCCTCACATTCTCAGAGTTTTGGAGCACTTATGAAGAGTGGTGGCATCTCCACATTCTCCACTTTCCACAAATCTGACCGTTTGCTTTTTCTCTCTTTTTAAAGGCTCGCTGTTAGACAGGAGAGGGAAGATCTTGATTCCTGGCATTTACGACGACGTGGCTCCTCTCACAGACGACGAGAGACAGCTTTACGAGAAGATCGAGTTCGACTTGGAGGAGTACTGTAAAGACGTCGGGGTCGGGCAGCTACTGCACAGCACCAAGGTAAGTCAAGGCTGTCGTGATGGGAGAAGCGAGGCCATAGCGCATTTGGGTAACTGATTTTCTTTTTTTCATTCTTGCAGGAGCAAATCCTAATGCATCGCTGGAGGTACCCCTCGCTTTCTCTGCACGGCATTGAGGGTGCTTTCTCCGATACGGGCGCCAAGACGGTTATCCCCCGCAAAGTCAACGGCAAATTCTCCATCCGCCTGGTGCCTGACATGGATCCCAAAGTTGTGGAGAAGAAAGTAAGATAAAACTTTAACTTAAAGTCACACTTAAAAAGTTGACTCGCTCACTCACTCACCATCATTCTAAATCACCAATATCACACAAGTCAATATTTCTGTGTTTAATTTGTATTTATTCACCACATTCATTATTTTGGTTTTCAGGTGACTGACTATCTGCAAAAGAAGTTTGCAGAACTGGAGAGCCCCAACAAGCTGAAAGTGTCAATGGGCCACGGGGCCAAAGCCTGGGTGTCCGACTTCAACCATCCGCACTATATGGCGGGTCGCAAAGCCATGAAGACGGGTATGTACTGCTTATCACGAAGGTGGCAGAAGCACTCAAATTCTGTACTCAAGTAAAAGCATGGGTTATTACGTTTAAAACAAAAAAGACTCGTAAAATTAGGACTTATTGAAATAGTCTCCTCACTGTTGTTCAAATGCCAGGTTTTATGACGCAACATTTCTTCCCACTACTTTCTTGTCAATCTCTACACTGGCAACCACTTGGTTTAAATCATCTGGCTCTATCGCATGACAGTCTTTGGCGTGGAACCAGACCTGACACGCGAGGGCGGCAGTATCCCCGTTACCCTGACCTTCCAGGAGGCGACAGGGCGCAACGTCATGTTGCTTCCTGTGGGTTCCTCTGACGACGGAGCGCACTCCCAGAACGAAAAACTCAACAGGTGCTTGTCTTTTTTACAGCCTTTTCTTCAAGCGTCGTGAGTCATGTTCTTTATTTTGTTTATTCTCAGAACAAACTACATTCAGGGGATTAAGATGCTGGGTGCGTATTTCCATGAGGTGTCCCAATTGGAATAGATCCCCGTTGTCACAACCACACACATTGCTGCTGAATTAAATAGCTGACAATAATAAAAACATTTTCTTTGTTACTCTATTCCTGGCTGATGTATGTCTCACTAACCCTAAAAGGTACAGTATATTATTACGTATATTATTCATATCAACCAGAAATGTATGATGAATTATGACCCCAAAACAGTATGAAAGTTTCAACCCATTGTAAGTATAATCAGATTAGATTATTTATTTTTTATTTCAATTTGAATTTGACCAGATTACTGTTTTACTGTACTTTAACTATTTGAAACAGTCCTCTGCTCTGTGAAAAGTGCTACTGTGAATTAAATGTACTGTACAAAATTCCACGTTAAGCGTCACTGTCACTTTAAATGAGAGCACGTGTTTATTTTGAACCCGGATATCCGCTTCATAATTGACCATTCTTTAACACATTTTATAGCGCTTCACAATGTATTTTTACGCCTTTTAATCAGCACAAAGACATTTCATTAATTAAATGATTGTAGGGTTCAGACTACGTTAAATTATGCCTTTTAATTCGTATATAGAGTTTCAGAAAAGGGGGATAAAGAAATAAACCTGGCAACACAAGCCGCCATTTTCCGGGGCGGGAAAATCTAAAAAACACGGAAGCGTTTTGTTTGCCAGCTCGAATATGTCGTCCTTGTTCGCTATAATAGTGCTTGTTTTCCCCTCAAACTCGTATTAAATTCGTCTAATAAGTCATGTTAAACTTCCCTGAACATGTTCCGAAGTTTATTTCAGTTTAGACTTAAGCTTTCGGTTCCATTATGGACCGCTACAACGAGGTAAAACTCCTGCTGAAAAGCTGGGAGCAAGGCTTTTTCAAAGAGCACCAAAGGAAACCAGTCAAGGTAATTTGTTTGCGCTTTTTACGTGACTTTTTTTGTATTACAGTTAAAACAATTCTGACTATATTTCCATAAAATATTCAGGAGGACATTGACAAAGCTTCGGAGGACACTAGGAGTAAGTGCATACGTAACTGTTGTCTGTTTTTGTGTACGTGTTGTACTTGTAAAATAATTGTATTGAATATCTTGCCCTTTTCCAGATTTATACAAAGAATACCATGGTTTAAAATTAGCCAAAGAGAAAAGTGGCAGCAACAACGCAACCAGAATTAACACCAAACCGTCTGAATGTGCACCTCAAAAGGTAACATGTTTTTTTGCAACCTTTACAAAGGACACAAGGACAATGTACAATGACTAACCCTTCAGTCTTATTGTTCTGCTCAGGACTGCTGGGGTTCTCACCTGAATCGCAGTGTTTTACCGGCTTCTTCGCCCAGATCCCTTAGTGCCTTGGACAGAGATTCTCTCAAGGCTACTGCGCAATATTATGGCCTCAAACTAAAAAACAACCTGGCGACACTGACTAGCAAGGTAGCTCAAGGGCAAAGCCGAGGTTGTGTGTTTATCTTAATGTGTGCTTGTTGTTTCAGGAGAAACCAGTCTCGTTGAAAAAATCTGGACGTGTGCCTGTGAACTCTTTAAAAAAAGACGCTCAAAGTGTACAGAAGAATAACGCTCTCCCCACATTCTTTGATGCAGAATCCAGCCCCTTTTCCCCAAGGTGAGGGAGACAAGATGGCTGAGATGGTGTGGACAATTAGCCTTCTCTCTGATGTGTAATCGGTCCTCAATGTTTTGCTAACCAAAACAGTAGCCTTGAAAGAGGAATGTAAACAATCAAAGTTTACTTTTCACTTGTTCTCAATTTGAACAAATAAAATGAGGCAACCATTTTGTTTGTGCTCCTGCCTAACAGGTGGCAGAAGCCAAGCCTAGAAGTTGTGGTGGTTGATAAGCTCCCCCCAGTGGATGCTCAAGAACCTTCTGAGCTGTTTCCACCAGTTCTGGAAACGTCCAAAGATTCTGTTAGTTCTGGTGGGACTCAGGTGCCTATCTCCAGTGGCGATGTAGAAAAAGACTCCGGGACTTTACATGGAGGCCTTGGTCCGGCAAGTCGAGGAGTGCTTCAAATTCCTGCCACCGCAGGAAGACCTTCACCTGCCAACCGACTGAGCTTTGTGGACAGGAAGTGGCTGGAGAGGTGTCAAGTTTTTGATGAGCTGGGAGCTGAAGAGAAGCCCGGTGCAGGAAACCAGGAGGGGTGTCGGCTAATGGAGACTGATGAGAAACAAGTAGACAAAAAAGATGCTATGACAAATATTCCACTGAATGTTGCTCCACATTCCCAGCAAAAGAAGGAAAATTCGGAAGACACGGCACCACCGAAAGAGGCCAGTGAGAGCCCTCCAAAGAAAAGCAAGAAGAGGCAGCGGGAAGAAGGGGCAATAGAAGAAGGGGGAGCCCAGAAGAAGAGGAGAAGAAAGAAGAACGAGGAAGGGGATGAGAAGAAGATTGAGGAGAAAGCCGAAGGAGATGGGAAGAAGAGACGCAGGAAGAAGGGAAAAGAGGATACCGAAGTGGAGGAAGACAAAGCAACTAAGGTGCCAAAGAAGGTAGTCCAAAGAATATAGAAATGCTGTTAGTGTTGAATATAAAAAAAATTAGGTTATGATAAACAATTGAATGATCCATCCATTATGTGAAGTGAGAGCGCTTTCAGGGCAGTAGGTGTGGTACACCCTCTAATGGCCACTGTAACTCCTGTTAAGGTTCCTCAGGAGAACCTGCTTGGAGAAGTTGAAGAAGACTTTGGCACCAGGAGATCATATCAAGCGCAGTCAGTCCGAGCCAGGTAAGATATATTTTACCACATATTCACAATTATATTTCTACTGCTCTTATTCACCACTTGAAAGACCAAATTTCTTTATTTTGCCCTTTTTCAGGGCCTCCAAGGTTGCAGAGGGTAACTTTGTGAAGATCAATCTGAAAAAGAAATCTCACGTCAAAGGATATGCCTTGAGAGGAATGGCCCTGCGCAAACAAGTACATACAGTTTAATGAATGTGATGAAAAAAAAATCACTCAAAACACATACAGATTTAAAGAAAAAGCAAATAATGTTTTAACTATCAGCTGGATAATGTATAATTTAGTAAAACAGCTGTTTTATTTCAGTTGTACATGCAGAAGTTCCAGTTGAAAGGTGAACGTTTTGGTGGCGGTGGTGGCTTTTTGGGTAGAGGACGGCGTGGCGGCTTTCGTGGCGGCCTTCGTGGCGGCCATAGCCGCCAGGGGGACACTTGTTACAAGTGCGGCGCCACAGGACACTGGGCCATCCACTGCAAGGGACCAGGTAGTGTGCAAGGGAAATTTACTTTAATCAATTTTGACCTTAAAATGTAATTAACATACACTTAGTTTTATTCTTACCAAGCTCCTATTTTGCTTTGCAGCACCTCCGCCTTCTAGTTGTGAGGAGCAGCCCGTTGATGAAGAGGAGCCCTTCGAGCTACCCACCCTAGAGGAGGTTGCCAGGGCGACAGGAACACTGCAACCTCAGGACCAAGGCGCTTCTTTCAAAGAAGAGCGAGAACCTGAGAACAACAGCAAAGACGAAGCTCTGCTCAACGTAATCCGTCCCGACTACGAGCGTCCAACACCTCCGCCACCCATCGAGCCGCTTTACCGCCTCACAGACGATGGCAAACTTCAGGGTAATTAAATTGACTTTCACTTGATTATTGCAAAACAATAACACAACTTTATGTGCGTTCAGCGACACCTGACGACGTCTTCGATGCTCTCCGAGAACTTGGCTACAGCTCGTTCAGGGCGGGGCAGGAGGAAGCCATCATGAGGATCCTGTCAGGTACATAGAGACATTTGAATCACAGCACACGTCCTGTAAAAGACTTACATTGCATGTAATATAGTTCTTCATACAAAGGTGCTAATCCAAAGTAATGTACTTTCTATACTTAATATTACTTGTTTCTGTGCAGGTCTCTCCACCCTGGTGGTGTTGTCAACAGGGATGGGCAAGTCCCTTTGCTATCAGCTGCCAGCTTACTTGTATGCCAAGCGGTCCAATTGCATCACTTTAGTCATCTCCCCGCTTGTCTCGCTCATGGATGACCAGGTGCCACAACCTCAGGAAGAACATTTCCATAACTGCACTTTTTCCACCACGTCTTGATTCTTTTCTCCTCTCCTTTGTTTCGTCCAGTCAGTTCAAGTAACATTTGTGTGAACTTTTTTTTCTGTGCAGCTCTCTGGCCTCCCAGCCAACCTGAAAGCAGCCTGCATCCATTCCAACATGACAATGAAACAACGAGAAGCTGCGATACAAAAGGTAACAGGAAGCCATTTTTGCAACTGTAATTTGTTTGGATCACTGAATAGTTCCTTGGTATGTTTGCTCAGGTAAAGGCAGGTCTCGTGTGTGTGCTGCTGCTCTCTCCCGAAGCACTGGTTGGCGGAGGCGCCAGCTCCAGTTCGGGATGCCTTCCCTCTGCGCAGGAGCTCCCCCCAGTGGCCTTTGCGTGCATCGACGAAGCCCACTGCGTGTCAGAATGGTCCCACAACTTCCGCCCGTGCTACCTAAGGCTTTGTAAGGTAAAAAAAAAAAATCTGTTTGTCTTTCATGGGCAGCAATTGAGGATCACGTGACCATTGGTGTTGATTGCACTCTTTTTGTAGGTGTTGAGGGAGCGTTTGGGCGTGCGGTGTTTGCTTGGACTCACAGCCACGGCCACATTGTCTACAGCTCTGGACATCGCTCACCACCTGGACATCCACGACCAGGACGGTATCGCTGTCCGATCCGCCGCCGTGCCCGCCAACCTGCACCTTTCCGTGTCCATGGACCGGGAGAAGGATCAGGTATGACCGATCTTATTTACCCCTCACGGGTTTCTGCAGGTTTACAACGCATTTTCTTTGTCTTTTTTTTAAGGCTCTGGTGTCCTTGTTAAAAGGCGATCGCTTCGGTTGCCTGGACTCCATCATCGTTTACTGCACCAGGAGGGAGGAGACGGCTCGCGTGGCTGCGCTGCTAAGAACATGCCTGCAGGGAGTTCTCGTGAAAGAAAATAAAGACATCAGCAACAGCCAAACGGAATTCAACCTAATAGGACAAAAGAAGAAAGAACTTGGTGAGGGGTCTATACTTTTTGGCTATGTTGGCAGCCTCTTTAGACAGCAAATGAGTTTGGCCTCCCTTGTTTTTATTTTGTCCAGCAAGGAAGAAGATTCGAAAACCTCTCAAGTGGCAGGCCGAGTCATATCACGCAGGCCTCTCGGGGTCAGAACGCCGCCGAGTTCAAAACAACTTCATGTGCGGCGAGCTGCGGATCGTGGTGGCCACTGTGGCATTCGGCATGGGCCTAGACAAATCTGACGTGCGGGGCATCATTCACTACAACATGCCCAAGGTTTGGATTAGTCTTCCCGCATAGTACTTTAAGTATTGCAAGTACTGGAAGTGTATACTGGACTGCCCTTCGAGACCTCAGCATCACATTATTTTCCCAGAGCTTTGAGAGTTACGTCCAAGAAATCGGGAGAGCGGGAAGAGATGGAGAACCAGCGCACTGTCACCTCTTCCTTGAGCCTGAAGTAAGCTCGCAACTCTAATTTAAACATTGTGATCACAATATTAGGTACACCTCCATATTGAGAATATAATGCAGCTTTTGCGTCATACTGTTAAATAAAAATATTTTCCATTATTTATTATAATGTATGGACGTACGATCCACCCTCACACGCAGGGTATGGACCTCCACGAGCTGCGACGTCACATCTATTCCGACACGGTGGACTACTACACGGTGAAAAGGCTGGTCCAGAAAGTATTCCCGGCATGCAAATGCAAACAAATCCACCAAAAACAAAAAGAGCTGATCCAGGTAAGTAGTACCTGCTTCATGTGTGGATTACCACGCAAACCATACTCAACACTTCTTATGACAAGGAGGATGTCGGAGATGCTGAGCTGTTGGAGATGATGGAGACGTGCGATCAGGAAATCGGTCACGACACATCCACCCGACAGGAGATGATACATTCCACAGACAATGGTCATAAAACGGAAGATTCGGATGCCAACAATGTCAGTGTGGAGGTTGTAGGTGACCAGGAAGTCGGAAGCTCTTCCGATTGGCCCGTGGAACGAGTGTGTCACACTCATGAGAGAGCCGTCCCCATCCAGGAGACGGTAGAAACTCTGGACATCACAGAAGAAGGTAACTACACACGTATTTTTTCTCCTGGCTGTTAAGGCAGCAAACTAATTGGGCTCTAATGACTTCCCCCCACCTCAGGTATTGAGACACTGCTATGTTATCTGGAGCTTCATCCTCAGCGCTTTGTAGAGCTTCTCCACCCCACACTGTCTGTGTGCAAAGTCAGCTGCTATGAAGGCCCCAGACAGCTTCGAAAGATCACTAAAATGTGAACCCTGTTTTTGAACTTTTCACATAATATGATCATACCTTTTTGTGTCTAAAAAAACCTTGGGGCTTTGTAGCTGCCCACCCGTGGCCGTAGTGCTAGCCCGTAGGCGGATGGCCGGTGAGCGAGTGGAGTCGTATGACCAGCTGGAGTTTGACGTGGTGGAGGTGGCCGACACGATGGGATGGCAGCTCCCATTGGTCAAGAGGGGACTCAGGCAGCTGCAGTGGAGCACCGGTAAAGGTGTGTGGGCGCTGAATTTGGGGTCTAGTAATACGAGCGTCTATGTTTGAATATTGCGTCTGCAACTGGACTCTCTGTTAGCTGGCGGGCGAAGTGGCGTCCTCGTCGAGTTCTCTTCTCTGTCCTTCTACTTCCGCTCTTATGGAGACCTGAGCGACGAGGAACTGGACAAGGTGTGCCGGTTCCTGCATAGGCGCGTTCAGGATCGAGAGCGGTCGCAGCTTTACCAGCTGAGCGCTTGCTTCAGGGCCTTCAAAAGGTACAAAGTAGTTGGGGCCTGAATTACTGCCAAGTCATGAAATTCACTATTAACACCTATTGCTTCAAGATGTTGCAGCTGCTCATACTTTTCTTACCTGTCTCAATTACTTTAGCAGCAAAGTTGTTTTTTTCTTGTCACCAGTGTGGCCTTCAAAAATGTGCTGTCCTGCACGGACGACTTGGATGAGGGTCGCAGTCTCCGGCTGAAGGACCTTCTGTCCGACTACTTTGACAAGCGGCGGGAAAGAGACCTCACCCTGGAACCGGAGGATAGCCTGGACCGGTACAAGGTGACACAAAGTACTATGCTAGTGTTTTAAACTATTTTGTTGTTGTGGATGGATGGAGTGATGTTTGTTTGTTTGTAGCTCTTGGATTGGGAGAATCAGATCAGAGCAGACATAAGGAGCTTCCTGTCCATCAGAAGTGACGAGAAGTTCTCAGGCAGAGCCATTGCCCGAATCTTTCACGGCATCGGTAATACATTACTTCATACAGTATGTGTTTTTCTCCCAGTATTTAAACTCCAGTTAAAAAATAAAGAAGACTTGGAAGACCTGACCAAGTTCTAACCAGTAGATGGTGTCATGCAGTAAGTGAAGACTTTTATGTGTTTTGCTGACAGGAAAGAAAGTTAGTGAAAAGTCATAATAAATTGAATTAATGTAAAATTGTTCAATATGTACATGTTTATTTTTTAGGGAGTCCGTGCTACCCCGCCCAAATGTACGGCAGAGACCGACGCTACTGGCGAAAGTACATCGAGTTTGACTTCAACCAGCTCATTAAGCTGGCCACTCAAGCGATCATTGAATATAAGTAAAACACACCCTGTTTATTTATTTAATGTCTACATAAGTCAATGTGGTTCTTTGCATATGAATAAAAGATGTATTTTTCTAAGATCGCCGACTTGACGCTACTGGATTTTATTTGGAAAATATCCAAATCAAAGAACTCCTGAGGTATGTTAAAATTGCTCTAATTTTCTTGAATCTGTAACTCAATGCATTTCTTTCACTGATCACATTTTTTTGTGTTTCATTATTTTTCAGAGAAGGGCAGCTATGATCACACAATCCAAAGGGCAACTGCTGAGAGTGTTTGCTCACTTCATTTACACCAACACTTGGAATTTCACAGCAGGAGGATGCTTTTGCCCCCCCATGTTTGAAGGCAAACATTGACCTCAGTCATAAACTCCAGATTAGGAATGTCGGATTTCTTTATTCTTAATGTTTACTTAATCAACTGCTGAGGTGAGGGTGACCTCATTACAGGACTGAACACTCCCCACTAATTTTGCACTCAAGGTCCTGATAACATAGAAAGGCTCAAACAATATTCTGCACAGGACACCATTAGAGGTGCTTAAAAAAACGTAGTGAAATGTTCTCCTCAGTCAGCAGGCCTTGGCGCAATATTTGGCTTTACAAGCTCAACACGCTGCTAACGTGCGTTGTGCAACGGTGACGTTGTCGCCACCTGTGTAGTGCACAGAGTATACGTTTTTACTATGCTAGGTTTGATGAGTTGTCGCTGGACTCTGGCCCTAATGAAGATGTTCACATAAGCAGGAACTGATTAGATGATGCTGATGATTTAAAAAAAAAAAAAAAAAGTCTATCATCAGCCAGTTTGAGGACAAAGTTGAATAGACTAGATGAAAATATGAATTTAAGCAATTTAAATAGTAGACTGTAATAACATGAAATAAATCTAAAATTTGAAATTCAAATGACAAGTAATATAAAGCAAATTGGCAGAATATAGTTACGGTTGCTTTCCCAGTTCAAATGACATGTTAGGTTTAAAAGAGATGAGTAAAAAAGATAAGTGTTTTGCTGGCATATTTATTATTCAAACTGCAAATTCACAAAATATATATCACTAGATGTTTTTGCTACACATTGACCATCCTGAAAATGTTTTGGTGAGCCAAAGTAAAATCATACTTTAACACTTTATTTGTTGCTCTTGTGCCCCCCTAATAAACTCAAACACACAAAAAAAAAATCCCAACTGTGCAAAGTTACATAACGTTTGAACGTTTGTGCATTTTACAATCAAAAGTAAGATGCTGTCATGTGGCTCGGAAGAAACTTGCATGTTAAACAGTCAGCTTGCGTGTGTAGTTGTGTTCAAAGTCCCGTTTCAATTACTTCAATACATTTGTCCATTGAACGAGTCGCTCGTAGCGCTAATGTAAAGCCAACTGTGTTTTGATTTCACTCATTTGTGTACCTTATGTAAAATTGTTTATTTTTCTAGACTTGTCTGACATTTAACATCCTAGAACGACGACAAGTGTCAAGTCCAAAGTAGGGCCGAGGCCTCTAGAAGCTGATGCTCTCTTCGTAGACGGACAGCAGCAGGAGGATGGCCCAACCGCAAAGCAGGCCAACATTCTGCAGGGCGAAGATCAGCCACGGCCTCTTGGACTTGATGTGCATCATGGTGGGCAGCTGAAGAGGGGAACAAGACCCAAAAAGGTAACATTGTTGCATTTGTTTTTTTTTCCCTTCCTCTTATTGTTGCAATGTATCCAACTACCACTTTAGAAATTCCTCTGTATTAAAGTTTAGTATCACTCACCATGTCAGCCAAGCCCACGTAGAGAAACAGGCCCGTGGTGACAGCGGCGATCCATTGCATGGTGGCCAGGTCGGTCGCCACGCTCAAGGCGATGTAAAGGCCCACGAAGGACGTCAAGGCGCTGCCGATATTCAAAAGCAGTGCCTTGCGTACCGACAGGCCGCAGTTGAGCAAGATGGCGAAATCGCCTGGGTAGACAAAAAATATTTAAATCAACAAATCAGTCAGCTCTTTTGTTAACATGCAGCAAAATGTTTGAAACAGTTCCGCCTAAGACGAGAACGGTGTTTGTGTCACCTAGTTCATGGGGCAGCTCGTGGCAGAGGACGGCCAGCGTCGTGGCGAGTCCAGATTTCCACGAAAGCGAGAAGGCGGCGCCCATCGCCAGGCCGTCTGCAAAGTTGTGGATGCCGTCCCCTATAGTGATCATGTAAGGCAGCAACCGATGTTCTGCGCAAAAACACAATTAAACTAGTTACCACTCAATTGATACATTTAGTAAATATCTGCATTTGTGCAATTTCATGTATCATACCTCTGGTCCTCTCTCTGGACATGTGATAATATTTTTCTTCCTCCTCCTCTTTCACCTTGACAGTCGTCGTAATAATCACAGTTACAATAATATTAATGCAGCTAAAATATGTGACATTTCTTACCAGGTCTGTTTTGGAAGTTGAGTTCATTTTGTATTTGTTTTTACTCTCCTCCTGATACATCTCTAGAACCCGGCCGTGGTCGCAGTGGTGAGGTTCCGATTCATCCTTGAAGGTTTGTCACAAAGGATTATGAAATGTTTTTGGGCTAAGAAATTCTTATTCAGTGGGTGTACTTAATGAACTCGATAGCTCCATTTTCTTTGGCTCACCCCATGGTGGTGATGTCCATGCGTGACAATATTGAAGATGGTTTCCATCAAGTAGAAGTAGTAGATCCCACCCAGCACCACCAACATCTTGTAGACGTAATCCGAAAGCTCAGAGTGGTGGTGGCTTCCGCCGACTTCCTCCGTGTGCACGTGCAACCCCAGAAACTAAACACACATGTATATTATTCTGTGTATACTTTTGTGATATTTTTCTCGTATCAATTGTTCTTTGGCTCAATTAAGGTTACGATGCAGTGATGTAGACGGCTCACCATGGGCAGCAGATGCAGCAAGGCGTCCCCCGTGAGCGAGCCCACAGCCAGGCTGATGCAGAACTGGATGCACAGCTGGAAGACGCTGGTGCACAACGTGCACAACAGCAACACGATCCCGAACATGGACATCAACGTGATGATCACGTTGGCCAGGGTGGCGTACAGGTACCCTGACACGAGAGCGTCAAAGCCAAAATGTAAATGATTGACTGGAAGGCTAATAAAGTCTACGCATAATCAGCAAGGCGCAAAAGGTTAGGTAATGCTGTTTTGGTTAGCAACAGTATTGCAATGAACTCAGCGGTTAAGTCTTCTGACACTTACGCTCCGTTTTGCTGAGCTCGTCTGGTTTCGCCGGGTGCGAGCCAGCGCAGGCCCCGCTCAGGATCTGCTGGATTAGCGCCGGGCTAAGACGAGCCAGGTCAGAGCGACCCAGGTTGGGGGAGTCCACAGTCAGGTTGTGGATCTGTACCAGCTCGTGCGCAGAGAAACAGTGCTAGGAGAATCAGAACATTCTGTCATTTTTAAACGCTTTGATGCCGCGTCACCTTCAATGACGTCTTTACCTCCTCCCAGGTGCCGTTCATTTCAGAATGCCTGAGTTGCTCGCCGTGATCGTGATGCTCGTGTTCGCCGTGCCCGTGGTCGGACTCCAACTCGGGTCCAATGTCCAGAGAAGCCATGAGAGCCTCCAAGTCTTCAAGGTTCAGAAAAAAAAAGCTTTTTCTTATTTGATTCTTTCTCAGTTTCAAGTCACGTGACAAATGACTTCTCTTTTTCTTTCACCTGTGATGGTAAAATTCTCCGAGCCCAGGTGCACAATGTAATCCAGGAAGAAACTTTCTTCGGGGAGTGTTTGAAAGCATCGTCCTCGCAGGGCGTGATACAAGACCCGGCCCAGAACTGCACCAGCCACTGGGGTCTGCTCCACCTCCAACATGATGTCGCTCGATGTGATGCAGTTCTGGTTAACAATGATGATTTCAAAAAAAGAAAGATGGGTAAGTTTGTCACAACCTACTAGTTAGTTGTTAGTTTGTAAGAGGCTCTCAAACGTTAAGACCATTGGTCCTGGATCATAATAGGAACCACATTGCCCTTTCTTTGCGTGATGGTAAACAGGGGAAGGAAAGAAGAAATTCCTTCCCATCTCCAACGTCCTTGTATTTTGCAATTAAGACGTCTCTAAAACTGCAACAAAATGTCTGCATAGTTCTCAGATGAAAAACAAAGATAATTCAGGGTTGTAGCGAATAGCTTGGATTGCAATCTTTGGCTCAAGGTCAGCTTAGTACAGAACGCTCTCATTTTGGTAGTTAGTGATTGTGCAGGAGCAGATACTGTACACGACCGGCCTGAAAACAACTTTGTCATACAAAATAATCGGTTTTTTTTGCTATCCTAGTCATTTGTCTGTATAAATAAATGTAAACATAATGTGCCATTGAAGTGCATATTCTTACTGGCACTGATTATTTTTGATAGCTAAGGCAAAGAAGGTCAAAGTGGCCCTTGCATTCTTTGATTTTCCTGTATGCGCCCTCTGAAGAAAAATGTTGACGTCCCTGACTAAGGTCAAAACTCAGTCAAGCATCAACCATAAGCAAATATTTTCCCCACTGACCTCAATGTCTGATGACTCATAGTGCTTGAGAAATGCGCTGAGCACACTTTCTAATCCACGAAGGGCCACATGTGGATGTTCATGCCCGTCGCATGACTCGCCCTCCCCTGCGTGGTGACCTTCCTCCTCCTCCTCATGGTGATGTTCATGGGAATTCCCGCTTGTGATTCCGTGCAGGAATTGTTCCACCTCCAGCCCCCACCTTCCCTGGTCCGCCGCGGCGCACACCGTGTCAGGAGAGGACAGGTACAGAACGCAGCCAGCGGCGAGGGCGGTGAATTCCGACGCATCTACACTGAGGACTTCCTCCACGCCTGCCTGACGATGGTCACTGTGATTGTGGACCAGCTGGTGAACAGCGTCGAGTAGGTTGCACTGAGCAAACAAACACATTGATATCAGTTAAATTGTGTCATGCAATTGCAGCCCCCCCCCCCCCCCAAATTTCAATAGTTTTACAATATTTTTTTACAGATAAGTAAAACGCAAGAGACAAAGAAAATCCCTAACTGAGATTATTACCCAACAGATTTTATTAGTGTCCTAAAAATTGACCTTTTGATGACCTAGTGACCAGCTTTTCTGAGGCCAGCGGGTTTGCGTCGCTATTTAGGTCAATTGACTTGTATCAAATGATTGAACCTCTCGACAATAGACGTCTTTGACTTGTTAATTACTTATTACGCGCAGGCCAGGCAATATTACTTTTATTTCAGCCAGCGAGCACAATCCGTCACACACTTTCTCTTTACTGCTATCGCGCTGACATGCTGCAAGATTAAGGACTTGTCACACAGTGATAATGATTTTTATTCCTCATCCTCGCTGACTTCATGCTCATCAATGTTTAACACTAACGAAGATAGGTGTATATATGTGTGTGTATATAGATATAATGTACATATATATGAAAATATATTTAGATATAATGTACATATTTGTATTTATCTAATTATATTTAATTATATATATACACACACATATATATATATATATATATATATATGACATTAAGTTAGTTAAATATGTTTTTCACTTGGTTATTTAGCTCGAACTTTTGGAAAAATGTTAAAATATCATTAGTTTTAATCGCATTATCAGCACGTTAACAGCTTTAGGACTTCAATCACCAGCACCACACCTGAGGCGTGCGTACTTTCCCCCT
The DNA here is from genome assembly GCF_059516105.1 of Syngnathus floridae. Lineage (NCBI taxonomy): Eukaryota > Metazoa > Chordata > Actinopteri > Syngnathiformes > Syngnathidae > Syngnathus > Syngnathus floridae. The sequence continues at coordinate 2,202,145 of NC_142433.1, forward strand.
TGGCTCCGCAAGCGGGCGGCTGACATAAAAAAGATAAAAAGACATACCTTTCCACACGGCACTTTCTCACATTGCACACGGTTCTCCAGCGTATTAAAGAGAGCGACGAGCGACTCCTCGCCCAGAAGCGAGTTCTGTTGCCCGGGGTGTAGCTGGTTGACCACTGCTCCGTACGCCTCCTCCACAGCGAGGCATGTTGATGCAGAACTGAGCGCACACCAACTTGTCAGCGCTGAGAGAATGAGCAACATTTGGCGCAACTTTACCATCGTCGTTTCCCACGAGTTAAATTTTCAAAAGATCTTTAAGTGGTGGTTGAGCTGGTTCTGTTCGTTTGTAGACCAAATTGAGCTGTG